>NC_091177.1:42491383-42728883 GCF_040958095.1 Procambarus clarkii
ATGGCACAGCTTCCTCCACCAGCAGAACATTCACCAAGGAGGAGATTTGAGAAGGGACAGAAGAAAGTGAGCCTCAAGGCAATGTACACTAACATAGATGGTATTACAAATAAGGCAAATTAACTTGGAGAATGGGTACTAGCGGAAAACCCAGACATAATAGCTCTCACAGAAACAAAGCTGACGAAAACAATAACAAATGCAGTGTTCCCACAGGACTATTATGTTATGAGGAAAGAGAGAGAAGGAAGAGGTGGTGGTGGTGTAGCTCTGCTGGTAAGAAAAGGCTGGGATTTTGAGGAGTTGGTTGTTCAGGGATGTGAAGGTTTCAGTGACTACATAATAGGAACAATAACAACTGGAGGGCAAAAATTATAGTCGTAGTCATATATAATCCACCACCAAATGACAGAAGACCCAGACACGAATATGATAGAAACAATATGGCCACCATTAACATAATAGAGAGAGCAGCTTCTGTTGCTAGCAGGAATGGATCTGGACTACTAATTATGGGAGACTTCAACCATGGGAAGATAGATTGGGAGAACAGAGACCCACATGGAGGACCAGAAACATGGAGAGCTAAGCTGCTGGACGTGGCAACAAGAAACTTTCTAAGCCAGCACATCAGGGATCCAACAAGAATGAGAGGAGAGGATGAACCAGCAATGCTTGATCTGATATTTACCCTAAATGAGTGGGATATAAGGGAAGTCAAGATGGAAGCACCCTTGGGAATGAGTGATCACAGTGTATTGAACTTTGAGTACCTGGTAGAGCTCGGAATTATCCACCCCCCCCCCCCCGAAAAAGAACTTGGAAACAAAAGGCTGGCATACCGAAAGGGAAATTATGAGGAGATGAGAAGCTTCCTAAGGGAAATACCTTGGGACACAGACCTCAGAGCTAAGTCTGTACAAGATATGGTGGACTATGTCACCCAAAAGTGTCAGGAGGCAGTAAGCAGATACATCCCGGCCCAAAAGGAAAAATCCGAGAAACAAAAGAAGAATCCATGGTATAATAGGGCATGTATGGAAGCAAAGAAACTGAACAAAAGGGCATGGAGGAACAGAATTTTTTATTTCACTCGGTCTGCCAGGGATACCATCACATATACGTCAATTGAAAATCGGCGTATCATGTTGTGAAATATCAACCAGCCAAAACTTTGCAATGTCATGCGCCTTGCAGCAAAAAAAAAAAATGATCAGCAACGTCGTAGAAGCAACAATCTTGACAGGACCTTTCAAAAGTGAAAATGTCCTCATTCCTCGCATTCCTATGATTCCAACAGATATGCCATTTTAATTTAAGAGATAGTAATTTCAAATTCGATTGGCGTCGGGAATCACCATCAACAAAGCTCAAGGCCAATCTTTAGAATTGTGCAGTTTATAGCTAGACACGGATTGCTTCTCACATGGACAATTATATGTTGCGTGTTCTGGAGTCAGCAAACCAGACAGTCTCTATATCTCCACAAATAATGGAACAAGAAAAAAATATTGTATACCCCACAAGCATTGTGAAATTAAACTTATTAGAAACATGCGCTTTCTCTTTTCTTTCTTTTCAATTTAACCAGACTGAGCCACAGCAACGCGTGGCGGGTACAGCTAGTATATAAATAAAAATGGAAATGTTCGTTTGTTCAAAATCGATAATCTCCGAAAGTTCTTCACTGATTGCTTTGAAATTTTCACAAAACGTGCCCTTCGCATCCGAGCGGGTTTTTATATACATACTATATAAAAGTTACGTTTGTGACGGTAAAAAAAAAAAGATGCTTTTTCTGAAAAACTGTTTTTCATGAGTTTTTCATGTGAAGGAAATCTTTGAAACCCCTTTATCGATTGCTTTGAAATTTTGACACAACGTTTCATTCGAATAGGTGCGTGTTTTTATATATATACTATATATATGCCTCACCTGTGACAGGAAGAGCAACACACGCTGTAATCTCCGAAAGTTCTTCACCGATTAATTTGAAATTTTGACACAGTGTTGCATTCGAATAGGCGTGTCTTTTTATATACCTACTTTATAAATCCCCCCCCCCCCTCTGACAGGTAAAACATGCGTTTTTGAAAAACAGCGCCATCTGTTGCACATAATAGCAACTTGCACGCAATTCTAACTATGTCACGAATTTCATTTCAATGTTTCTGATTGCATTGATAAATTTTACATTCATGGATTTTGAATTTTTTTTTTATTTAATTATTTTGTGTGACATTGTGTTGGAATTCAGCTGTGTTGTTTACCGTACCGTTCATTTGGTAAGTATAAGAATAGATGCCACACCTGTGACAGGTAAAACTATGCTTCGCTTGAAAAACAGCGCCATCTGTTGCATGTAAGAGCAACGCACATGCTATATTAATGTTACAATTTCATTTCAATGTTTCTGATTGCATTGATAATTGAATTTTTATAGATTTTTATTTATTTTCATTTTGATTTAATTATTTTGTGTGAATTGCGTTGGAATTGAGCTGTGTTGTTTACCATACCGTTCATTTCGTGAGTATAGTTAATATTTTTATTTTTTCATATTTTTCATTTCATTTTTAACTGTTTTTCTTGTATTTCAGTGATGGGAACATCAGATCACTTGATGTTCTCAGCTTTCTGATGGGAACATCAGACCATTTGGGAAGGCATCGGACGAGGGAGTGGGGAATGGTGGGGATGACGAGGGGACGGAAGTGAGAGATGATGGGGAAGATGAGGGGGGCAAGGGAGAGGGGTAATGGTGGGGAAGGAGGGACTGGGGTATTTGGGATGGTGGGGCCGAGGGGATGGGGGAATGGAGAATGGTGGGGAGGACAAAGGGACAGGGAAGGTTGCTGTGGCTCAGTTTGGCAACGTGTGGCTGGGTACTGCTAGTGTGTCTATAATATATATATATATATATATATATATATATATATATATATATATATATATATATATATATATATATATATATATATGTCGTACCTAGTAGCCAGAACTCACTTCTCAGCCTACTATTCAAGGCCCGATTTGCCTAATAAGCCAAGTTTTCCTGAATTAATATATTTTCTCTATTTTTTTTCTTATGAAATGATAAAGCTACCCATTTCATTATGTATGAGGTCAATTTTTTTTTATTGGAGTTAAAATTAACGTAGATATATGACCGAACCTAACCAACCCTACCTAACCTAACCTAACCTATCTTTATAGGTTAGGTTGGGTTAGGTAGCCGAAAAAGTTAGGTTAGGTTAGGTTAGGTAGGTTAGATAGTCGAAAAACAATTAATTCATGAAAACTTAGCTTATTAGGCAAATCGGGCCTTGCATAGTAGGCTGAGAAGTGAGTTCTGGCTACTAGGTACGACATATATATATATATATATATATATATATATATATATATATATATATATATATATATATGTCGTACCTAGTAGCCAGAACGCACTTCTCAGCCTACTATGCAAGGCCTGATTTGCCTAATAAGCCAAGTTTTCATGAATTAATTGTTTTTCGACGACCTAACCTAACTTTTTCGGATACCTAACCGAACCTAACCTATAAGGATAGGTTAGATTAGGTTAGGTAGGGCTGGTTAAGTTCGGTTATATATCTACGTTAATTTTAACTCCAATAAAAAAAAATTGACCTCATACATAATGAAATGGGTAGCTTTATCATTTCATAAGAAAAAAATTAGAGAAAATATATTAATTCAGGAAAACTTGGCTTATTATGCAAATCGGGCCTTGCATAGTAGGCTGAGAAGTGCGTTCTGGCTACTAGGTACGACATATATATATATATATATATATATATATATATATATATATATATATATATATATATATATATATATATATATTAGTATATTTTGGTAGTAGTCTTTCCTGTAGACATATATTATTAAATGTGACCGAAAAAGTAAGATTAATAATTCTAACACGAATTTTCTCGATCTTTCGTACATTTCTTTTCACTGTTGGTGGTAATTCAAAAATCAATTCTCCAAAATTCATTTTTATTTCTAGTCTGACGCGACACTTGAGCGCGTTTCGTAAAACTTATTACATTTTCAAAGACTTTAGTTTACACATACACAACTGAATAGAACTTACACATCTCCGATTTGTTTATATCTACATTTGAGTGAGGTGGTATTAATAGGGTATTAATTTCATCAACACAAGACAGAACACGAAACAATGTGTATTGAATGGAAGTGATTGTAGAAAGCTTATTGGTCCATATTTCTTGATGCTTCTATATTGGAGCGGAGTCTTGAGGTGGGTAGAATATAGTTGTGCATTAATTGGCTGTTGATTACTGGTGTTGACTTTTTAATGTGTAGTGCCTCGCAAACGTCAAGCCGTCTGCTATCGCTGTATCTATCGATGATTTCTGTGTTGTTTACTAGGATTTCTCTGGCGATGGTTTGGTTGTGGGAAGAGATTATATGTTCCTTAATGGAGCCCTGTTGCTTATGCATCGTTAAACGCCTAGAAAGAGATGTTGTTGTCTTGCCTATATACTGGGTTTTTTGGAGCTTACAGTCCCCAAGAGGGCATTTGAAGGCATAGACGACGTTGGTCTCTTTTAAAGCGTTCTGCTTTGTGTCTGGAGAGTTTCTCATGAGTAGGCTGGCCGTTTTTCTGGTTTTATGTGTTAGAATTATTAATCTTACTTTTTCGGTCATATTTAATATTTTTTTTTTCGAGTCACTTCTGGGGTGTGAGTTTTCAGTTGTATATAGTCCTGGGGACCATTCAGGCTTGTTTGCATTTGTGTTCCTCACGTGTGCCCCAAAGAATGAGGTGATTTGATAAAATGCTATGCCCAAGATTACCATCCGAGTGCCGGCGGGGAAGTGGTTCATATAGCCTCGGCTATCACTTCCTTATGTCCGGTCGTGATGGTCAAGCGGATTAAGGCGTCCCTGTACATACCAGTTGTGGGAGTATGGGTTCGAGTCACTTCTGGGGTGTGAGTTTTCAGTTGTATATAGTCCTGGGGACCATTCAGGCTTGTTTGCATTTGTGTTCCTCACGTGTGCCCCAAAGAATGAGGTGATTTGATAAAATGCTATGCCCAAGATTACCATCCGAGTGCCGGCGGGGAAGTGGTTCATATAGCCTCGGCTATCACTTCCTTATGTCCGGTCGTGATGGTCAAGCGGATTAAGGCGTCCCTGTACATACCAGTTGTGGGAGTATGGGTTCGAGTCACTTCTGGGGTGTGAGTTTTCAGTTGTATATAGTCCTGGGGACCATTCAGGCTTGTTTGCATATATATATATATATATATATATATATATATATATATATATATATACATACATATGTCGCACCTAGTAGCCAGAACGCACTCCTCAGCCTACTATGCAAGGCCCGATTTGCCTAATAAGCCAAGTTTTCCTGAGATAAAAAAATTTCTCTATTTTTTTTCTTATGAAATGATAAAGCTACCCATTTCATTATGTATGAGGTAAATTTTTTTTATTGGAGTTAAAATTAACGTAGATATATGACCGAACCTAACCAACTCTACCTAACCTAACCTAACCTAACCTATCTTTATAGGTTAGGTTAGGTTTGGTAGCCGAAAAAGTTAGGTTAGGTAGTCGAAAAACAATTCATGAAAACGTGGCTTATTAGGCAAATCGGGCCTTGCATAGTAGGCTGAGGAGTGCGTTCTGGCTACTAGGTACGACATATATTATATATATATATATATATATATATATATATATATATATATATATATATATATATATATATATATATATATATATATATACCCTTTGAATAACTGGTTGGTGATGCAACAATAATTGCCCAAGTAAAAACACCATGATTGGTGAGAGTAATGGCGAGGTGCGACCCTGTGTGATGGAAGCGTGCATCACTTTGCCGGCTTAATGGCTTAGGCAACAACGTGTTGTTTGTCCTGTAGCCTGCTAAGCCACGGAGCACAGTGGGTATTGCTCCTGACTCTTCAGGTAACTTTCCGCCTTGGAGCTATTAGCTCACGACACCTCTGGAGAAGTATACAGGTGTGACACTGCTCAGTACACCTCTGGGGAAGTTTACATAAGCGGATACACTAATCATTCCTCATTGATTATAGGTGTTATAGAAGTATATAATGTTTACATTGTTGGTGTCACGTGGGAGATCAGAAGCTGACCAACACTCTGATTGTTTCATGTAATCTGAGGTACACTTGGCACTTATTATGCCACACTTACACCTGGGAACAATCAGAGACGTGATTGTATAATACCCAGGATCCTATATGTGGACTTATATGTGTAAGCACACTACTGAGCAGGTAAACTTTATTATCATATAACTTCCTCACTGATTAGTCAGTGAGGACACAGCTCCACCTCACACATGACACTGTGAGGCGGCCAGGGAGGACACAGCTCCACCTCACACATGACACTGTGAGGCGGCCAGGGATGATACAGCTCCACCTCACACATGACACTGTGAGGCGGCCAGGGAGGACACAGCTCCACCTCACACATGACACTGTGAGGCGGCCAGAGAGGATACAGCTCCACCTCACACATGACACTGTGAGGCGGCCAGGGAGGACACAGCTCCACCTCACACATGACACTGTGAGGCGGCCAGTGAGGACACAGTTCCACCTCACACATGACACTGTGAGGCGGCCAGGGAGGAAACAGCTCCACCTCACACATGACACTGTGAGGCGGCCAGGGAGGACACAGCTCCACCTCACACATGACACTGTGAGGCGGCCAGTGAGGACACAGTTCCACCTCACACATGACACTGTGAGGCGGCCAGGAAGGATACAGCTCCACCTCACACATGACACTGTGAGGCAGTCAGTGAGGACACAGCTCCACCTCACACATCTTTTTCTCTCCCTCCTCTCTCTCTCTCTCTCTCTATCTCTCTCTCTTAGGGAAAACATGGCAGGGAGACGAACTCGGGGTGACAAACCCAGGAGGACAATTACGGCTGGAACAAACTCAGAGGATGGGATGGAACAGGGAGCCTGGATGAAGGGAGTATTCCAGCAAATGTGGGATGAATTCAGTGAAGGACTGAGGGTAATGAGAGAGACAGTAGCCAACCTGCAGGATGAACTAAGGGCAGCAAAGGAAGAGATAAGATGCCTGAAGGAGACTCCTTCGCAATACCAGAAACAAATTGTACCTCAGGGAGATAGGAATGCTACTGTGGAGGGGACCTCCACACCTCAGCTCTCATTTGCTGAAATGCTTAAAAAGAACCCTGAAGCTAGGTGTGAGCTGCAGTTAGGGAAGTTGCCATGGAAGTGGCTTCCTCTCAGGAAGAAGCTAGATGTACTAGCCGGCTGATAGAGAGAAAAAGAGCAGTAGTAGTAGCAGGCATTAAAGAGCAAACAGGGACCAGCCTAAAGGAGTGGAGAGACAAGGAGAAAAACATAGTTACCGAGATCCTTAACGAGGTAAGGATGGAGGGAAATGACCAAAATGTTGAAAAGGTTTTCAGGCTTGGAAAGTACAACATGGACAGAGACCGAATGATAAAGGTGGTATTCATGAGCGAAATCACGAAAGAGGAATTGTTAGCAAGGAAGAGCGGTCTAGCAAATGTACAGAAGTTCAAAAAAGTATTCCTGCAGAAGGATATGACAAAGGAAGAGAGAAGGCAGGCAGCAGATGCGAGGAAGGAGCGCAGGGAGAGAGAAAAGAATCAGAGAGCCACAACCCCGAACCCTACAATCCCAGAGGGGAGTGGGGAACCTTCCTCAAACAGTGCAACAGCCACAGGGAGTTGGGCACCACCCCCACATTCTACCCAACAGACACCCTACCTGCCCCATCCCCTGTCAGCTCCCCACTAAGTACCCACCTAGGGCACCCTCCCCCCTCCTTTCACTCACCCCCCTCCTCCCACTCACCCCCCTGCTCCCACTCACCTGCAATGTACTGGAACATTCATGGGAGCATCCAGTACTTGTGTCCGACCATCCAGTACTTGTGTCCGACCATCCAGTACTTGTGTCCGACCATCCAGTGCTTGTGTCCGACCATCCAGTGCTTGTGTCCGACCTGTTGTAATCCACAAGTTAGTAGGAATTATTAGCTAGAGGATCATTACTACAACACTTAACGAATGATGATTGGAAGAACATGTTAAGTAGACAGACTATGGATCACATATCTAAGAAAGGTCAATGGATTAAGACCGAAGCTGTTTAGCCAAATTAATAATTCCTGGAAAGAGGAATTATTCTTCGTCAGGCTTCTAGGATCAAGGTTACCGCTCTAGGGATAAGGTTAATCGGATTACACCTTCCTTGAGAGGCGTGGTGAAATGTTTGAGGCCAGGCTACGAGGGGGCCTCATAGCCTGGTGGATAGCGCGCAGGACTCGTAATTCTGTGGCGTGGGTTCGATTCCCGCACGATTCCCGACCGGGCCGCGGGGACACTAAAGCCCCGAAATCATCTCAAGATAACCTCAAGATCTCAAGATGGTTGGCTAAAGTCAGTCTGATTGTGGGAGTGGAACTGAGAAGTCCTCTGGATCTCCGTTTGCGGCAGCAGCGAAGTGTAGCAGACAGCTATGCGAGAACCTGTTGTGATCTTAGTGACCAAGTTAAGTCTGCAGTATGTGAGTATTGAATGAAAGACTAACCGGGTGTGGAGCGTTGTAGTAATCATTCCGTATTAGGGACTTAGGCGGAAGTTACGAGTGTGGGTGGTGATCGCGGAGGTCAAGTGGTCTATGGGTATTGGAAGTGTATTGACCTAATAGAGTATGTTAATATGTTATTATTTGTCAGAGTCTATTCTTTGTAATTAAATGACAAAACCCGACGGCCTTTAAATACCTTCCATATGTTCATTCATTGTGTTCCAGTATATATATAAACCTAGTGGTACGCCTCAAGGGTCTGGTGTGTGTAGGAGAACACGGTGGTAGTAACGGTTGCTGAGGCAACGTGTTATGTGTTGTGTAATCGCTGTGTTCGGAATGAACCGGGGTTCAGCGTCACGACAGACCATCTAGCACTTGTGTCCGACCATACAGTGCTTGTGTCCAACCATCCAGTGCTTGTGTCCGACCATCCAGTGCTTGTGTCCAACCATCTAGCACTTGTGTCCGACCATCTAGCACTTGTGTCCGACCATCTAGCACTTGTGTCCGACCATCTAGCACTTGTGTCCGACCATCTAGCACTTGTGTCCGACCATCTAGCACTTGTGTCCGACCATCTAGCACTTGTGTCCGACCATCTAGCACTTGTGTCCGACCATCCAGTGCTTGTGTCCAACCATCCAGTGCTTGTGTCCAACCATCCAGTGCTTGTGTCCGACCATCCAGTGCTTGTGTCCGACCATCCAGTGCTTGTGTCCAACCATCCAGTGCTTGTGTCCAACCATCCAGTGCTTGTGTCCGACCATCCAGTGCTTGTGTCCAACCATCCAGTGCTTGTGTCCAACCATCCAGTGCTTGTGTCCAACCATCCAGTGCTTGTGTCCGACCATCCAGTGCTTGTGTCCAACCATCCAGTGCTTGTGTCCGACCATCCAGTGCTTGTGTCCGACCATCCAGTGCTTGTGTCCGACCATCCAGTGCTTGTGTCCGACCATCCAGTGCTTGTGTCCAACCAACCAGTGCTTGTGTCCGACCATCTAGCACTTGTGTCCGACCATCCAGTGCTTGTGTCCGACCATCCAGTGCTTGTGTCCGACCATCCAGTGCTTGTGTCCGACCATCCAGTGCTTGTGTCCGACCATCCAGTGCTTGTGTCCGACTATCCAGTGCTTGTGTCCGACCATCCAGTGCTTGTGTCCGATCATCTGATATATTACTGACCAAACAATTCCCGCTTCAGAGAACCAGCGTCTCGCTCAGGACTCTTACACTTAACGACATTCCAGTAACGAGAAGGAACGGACTAACATTTCCAATAATCGACATTTAAACCGGATTCCTGTGATGAGGCACAAAGAGCCGACTTTCTCACTGATCCGTCTCTTATCCGGATCCCATTGATGGTATTGAATGTCGGATTACTTTACACTACTCACGAGGTTTTGACGTTGTCCAATATAATTAGTCTGTGGAGTGATGGCTTTGAAAAAAATAATTGATGTCAGCTTGTTTATTTAGGATTCATTGTTGAAATTGAAATTGAAATTGAAATAAGTTTATTGAGGTAAAATACACACAAAGGGATGAGGTAGCATTCACTGTTAGTTACGTGCTGGCGAGGTCACGTGATGCACTGTCACGTCAAATACTGTGTCACTGTTACGGTGTAAGTTATTATTAATAATAACAATAATAATAACAGAACGACACGACCACACACCAGAAGATGAAGAGACGACCATGTTTCGACCTGATGATGGTCCAGGACGGACCGAAACGTGGTCGTCTCCTCGTCTTCTGGTGTGTGGTGTCGTCACCATTTCTTAGGCTATGTTATTGAAATGACGAGCACGTGAATAGTGAAGACTACGTGAATAGTGAAGAACACGTGAATAGTGAAGAACACGCGAATAGTGAACAACACGTGATAGTGAACAACACGTGAATAGTGAACAACACGTGACTAATGAAGAACACGTGAATAATGAACACGTGAATAGTGAAGAACACGTGAATAGTGAAGAACACCTGAATAATGTGAAAGTGAGTGAGAGTGTACTCACCTAGTTGTACTTAGTTGTGCTTGCGGGGGTTGAGCTCTGGCTCTTTGGTCCCGCCTCTCAACCGTCAATCAACAGGTGTACAGGTTCCTGAGCCTACTGGGCTCTATCATATCTACACTTGAAACTGTGTATGGAGTCAGCCTCCACCACATTGCTTCCAAATGCATTCCATTTGTCAACCACTCTGACACTAAAAAAGTTCTTTCTAATATCTCTGTGGCTCATTTGGGCACTCAGTTTCCACCTGTGTCCCCTAGTGCGTGTGCCCCTTGTGTTAAACAGCCTGTCTTTATCAACCCTGTCGATTCCCTTGAGGATCTTGAATGTGGTGATCATGTCCCCCCTAACTCTTCTGTCTTCCAACGAAGTGAGGTTCAATTCCCGTAGTCTCTCCTCGTAGCTCATACCTCTCAGCTCGGGTACTAGTCTGGTGGCAAACCTTTGAACCTTTTCCAGTTTAGTCTTATGCTTGACTAGATATGGACTCCATGCTGGAGCCGCATACTCCAGGATTGGTCTGACATATGTGGTATACAAAGTTCTGAAAGATTCCTTACACAAGTTTCTAAAGGCCGTTCTTATGTTGGCCAGCCTGGAATATGCCACTGATGTTATCCTCTTGATATGTGCTGCAGGAGACAGGTCTGGCGTGATATCAAGTGAGTGAGAGTGTGTGAGAGTGGGTAAGAGTGTGTGAGAGTGAGTAAGAGTGTGTGAGAGTAAGAAGAGTGAGTGAGAGTTTGAGTGAAAATGTGAGAGTGTGCAAGAGTAAGTGAGAGTGAGTGAGAGTGCGTATGAGAGTGAGTATGAGAGTGAGTGAGAATGTGAGAATGAGAGAGAGTGAGTGAGTATGAGAGTGAAGGAAATTGTGTGAGAGTGTATGAGAGTGAGTGTGTGTGAGTGTGTGAGAGTGAGTGAGTATGGGAGTGAGTGAGGGTGTGTGAGAGTGAGGGTGTGAGAGTATGAGAGTGGGTGAGAGTGTGTGAGAGTGTAAGAGATTGAAAGAGAGTGAGTGAGAGTGTGGGAGAGTTTTTTTTTTATTTGTGGGAGAGTGAGTGTGAGAGTGAGTGAGAGTGTGTGAGAGTGAGTTCGAGTGAGTGAGAGTGAGTGAGTATGAGAGTGAGTGTGAGAGTGAGTATGAGAGTAAAGTGAGAATGGGTGAGAGTGTGTGAGAGTGAATGAGTGTGAGTGTGTTTGAGAGTGAATGAGAGTGTGAGAGGAGAGTGAGAGTATGTAAGAGTGAGCGAGAGTGTGTGAGACTGAGTGTGAGAGCGTGGGAGAGTGAGTGAGATTGAGTGGGAGTGAGTGAGGGTCTGGGAGAGTGAGTGAGTGAGTATGAGAGTGAGTGAGTGTGTGAGTGAATATGAGAGCGAGTGAAAGTGAATGAGAGCAAGTGTTGTGAGAGAGTGAGCGAGTGAGAGAATGTACTCACCTATTTGTACTCACCTATTTGTGCTTGCGGGGGTTGAGCTTTGGCTCTTTGGTCCCGCCTCTCAACTGTCAATCAACTGGTGTACAGGTTCCTGAGCCTACTGGGCTCTATCATATCTACATTTGAAACTGTGTATGGAGTCAGCCTCCACCACATCACTGCTTAATGCATTCCATCCGTTAACTACTCTGACACTGAAAAAGTTTCTTCTGACGTCTCTGTGGCTCATGTGGGGTACTCACTTTCCACCTGTGTCCCCTTGTTCACGTCCCACCAGTGTTGAATAGTTTATCCTTGTTTACCCGGTCGATTCCCCTGAGGATTTTGTAAGTTGTGATCATGTCTCCCCTTTCTCTTCTGTCTTCCAGTGTCGTAAGGTGCATTTCCCGCAGCCTTTCCTCGTAACTCATGCCTCTTAGTTCTAGGACTAGTCTAGTGGCAAACCTTTGGACTTTTTCCAGCTTCGTCTTGTGCTTGACAAGGTACGGGCTCCATGCTGGGGCCGGAGCCCGTACCTTGTGAGAGTGAGTGAGAGTGTGTGAGAGTGAGTGAGAGAATGAGAGTGAGTGAGAATGAGTGAGTGAGTGAGGTATAGCAATTATTGGCTCATGATAATTAGTGGAGTAATTAACGTCTGGAGTCTGGAGGGCTCAGATGACTCGGTAAAGCGAGGTCATGGAGCTAGCATAAATCATTATATTAATCATATCCTGTCTGAGGACAGTGGATTAATTGCACTCATGTTAATTAGGGGTAATTAACTCCTTTCCCGTGAATTCACAGTGTTTGATGAGACCTGCTTAGGCAGTGCGGAGTGAGACGTATTTATGGATAATTAATTATCGGTCCTGGTGGCAGTAAATTAATTGCTCGGAGTTAATTAGGGTAATTAACGCTCGCTAGTAATTTTTTGACACAGACTGTTGAGAAGCTACCAAGTTAGGGTAGGCTTAGTTAACGTAACTCATTGGGGATGTAATTAGTGGTCCGTTTGACCTTAATTAAGAATTACTCACTGAATACTTGCAAGGAGTCAAGTGTGATGTAATATAAGAGAGTTTTGAGTTATTGTTAACAAGATGACTTGTATTGAGAGAAACAAGTGTTGAGGATTAACGTAGAGTATCATCATCATGTTGTTGTCTAGTGTGAGACAATTGTTTGTGATTACCGTAGTACTTTGTTGCTGACTGCTGCGATCAGTCAATTAACGTAATTAATCACATAATCAATGTAGTAATTGATAAAGGCAATTTCTTTTGGTTGTCGTCTGGTGACGAGAGTAGAGTAATTTAGGGATTTGGGGAACTGTGTCCCAGAATCCCGCCTTGCCTGACTTTGTTTACTGTTTACAGTGCAACTTCTTGTAGGGAGTTGCAAAGAGCGTTCACACTAGGTTGTGATAGAGGGAGTCACTGTTGAACTACCCGCCTAGTTACGGGGGTCACTCCTGTTTGGAAGGAGGACCCTTAAGCTTGTGATTAGAGTAAGCTGTCAGGGGAAGCCGTGACACTATTGATTGCATGCTTGTGTCTTCAGTGGGCATCATTGTTCAGTTAGTTCACTTGTCAGCCCGAAGTGTCAGCAGGATGGAGCCTGCTGTCATTTCTCGAGGGGCTGTTGAATAGCTGTGTTGCAATTGCCACTGGATGGACAATAACGTAACCATTTGCTGTGGTGTAACTTAGTCTGATATTTTTTTGATTTGCAATATTGCATCATCAGTGGGCACACCTGTGTTCAGGTTAGTTCAGTATGCAGCCTCACAGCAAGGGTTGCTATTTAGCTGTTAGTTATCGTGCCACTGGATGGACATTAACGTAACGTAAACTCGGTATTGTAGTAGTTAGTCTCTTGTTATTAATAAATTGTTATGTTATAGAAAACGGTCTTTGATGTCAACCCTTCAACCATTCTTTTCCACCAGAGTTCTGCATATTACGATTAAATGTTGATGTGATCTTGATATGACGGCTGTTGTTGGGAATTCGAATTCCAATTCATAGCGCCACATCAAATATAAATATTTGATTGTGAGAACCCGTCGGTTACCCTTTATTAGTTTTAACGTCCTGTTTAACTAGGAGGAGCCAGCGGCCTATTGTGGACAGGATTTCACCCCTGGTGGTGGAGGCCTGGCGGTTTGCTCCCGCTTTTCCTTTTTCTACTGGACTCATGCTTAACTGCCGTAAGCAGCCTTTAAACTTGTAGTCCACCTCCTAAGGCAGGTAGGCGTAGAAAAAAATCTCACACCACTACAGTCCCGCGCACTCGTCACACAATTAAAATCCCCACCAAAAATCAAACTGCGTATTATGACGCAGGAAAGGGAGAAGCCTCACCTGAAAAAACTCCTCCCGCTCCTGATGGCGCGCCGCCCCTGAGGGGGTGTACACCATCAGGAACGGAATGACAATCCCCAAAAACTCAACCCTCACAAACAAAACCCGCCCATCCTCATCCATCTCCGTGTGAAGCACGGAGAAGGAAGCCCTCCTAGAAAACAACATCATCGTCCCCCCAAAAGACATCCTCGGCGGGTTGAGCACAACATGAAAATGCACACTCATATACTGCAACACAGACACATCACGAACATCACGCTCCTGGATCAGAGCCACATCCACGCGCTGCTCCTGCAGAACATCCAACAGGCCCAACTGGACCCCAAGATCATTCAAACCTCTAACATTCAAAGTCGCACATACAACGGAGGGCGCCATCGGGAGAACCTCAGGACACCCCCAACCCGACGCGTCCCTCAGGGGACACAACCGCACCCTCAGCGGGAGCCACACCTACACCACCAGGCTCAACCCCACACCGCACCCTGGAAGACGATCGGCCAGGAGCCGCCTTAACAATCAAGGGATGGACACCACCCGACGAGGGCTCCCCAGGCACTGGTGACACCATCCACATCCTCTCCACGTCCTCCGCCGCCTCGAGCCTGATGCCACGCTCTTCGCCAGACCCCGCTTCTGAAGGGGGAGGAGGAACCAGGGGAGAAGCAGAGGGTGGAGCACCAGCCAAAGCCACACCATCCAAAGCCTCGATCCTCTTCCCAGGGGGCCCACGGCTGTGCGACCGATCCCGCAGAGCGCGCTTCCGTCGAGGAACAGAAGATCCCAGCGCAACCACAGGAAGCACAGCACAACCAACCGCAGACGACGGCACTACTTCACCAGCTGCAGGAACATTGCATGGCTGGCCATCATGAGACACCGTAGCAACACAACCCCCGGCCCCGGGCAACGCACTGGCCACAGCACACGGGCCGCTCTCTGGCCCCACACTACATGCGTCAGACGCCAAGACATCACACGGGATGCTATGCACCTCCGCCGCCACCAGCAAAGGTGCACGTGAAGCAGGATCCGCGAGAACAGCAGAGTCAACCTGCAAAGCGGAGGGACCAGCAGCAAACGTAGAGACAGGGACAACAGGGGAAGACACCTCTCCAAGTGCGCCCATAGAGCCCGGTTCCACAGAGGGCGCCCCAGCCTCCGGCAAAAGTGGAAAATCATCCCCATGGAACACCGATGGGTCTGCCGAGCGAGGTGCACGGCAAGCAGCAGCGAAATATCCCACCTCACCACACTGGAAGCAAGAGCGAGTCTGACCCTGGTAAAACACACGCACGTAAAATCCACACACAGCCACCCGGGAGGGAATAGCCCCAGAAAGCTGTATGCACAAAGTATGCGCACCCATACGGAGCCCCTTCAGGCGCCCACTATGCAGACAGGTATGACGGTGCCCCACCACTTCACCATACCGACGGAACGCAGTGCACAGCTCATCCTCAGGAAACTGCACCGGTGCACCATGGACACTTACAAACGTCAGGGGTCCCCCACGGATCTGAGACCTCCACCGTCACAGCAGAATCTGGAAGTACATGCGTCTCCATACTCCAGCGGCGCACAAACAATTGATACACACTCGCCGAGGAGAACGTCACCGCCACCCGGGTAGGAGAAAGTTTCTCTAAACCGTAGAGATCAGGGTACTCCACTTTCAGAACGTCCATAAAGGCAACCTCCACCAAGGGCCAGTCAACAGACGCCGAGAAATCAAGCCGGGCGGTGTCGACCCAGCTGTAGACGACCACCACGCAGCAGCTACAGGTCAACACTGACAGCCCGGGCTGAACGTCAGCGCCCTCCGGTAGCAGAGCGGCGAATCCAAGGTTACAGTCACTTAGTCACTACTCACAGTTAGCAAACTGGGGATATTTGGCTAAAATTTCTGGTAGCAGATCATTTTGAATGAAATATTGACACATTGTTGGTACATTGGTTATAGAATTGTCTCTGAATTCACGTATATTTTCGCACTCCATCACATAGTGACGGAGGGTATGCGAATAATTTTGTTGACACAGTTTACATTTGGTCAGATCTACATCGGCAGATAATGAGAATTCCCAGAGATACTTGTAACCGAGTCTAAGCCGATCAGTAGTAACATCTAGAAGTCTGCTGATTTATGACACTAGGATAGCGTGGGAAAATGTTGAAATCACGACAGCTCTGACACACGCTGAAAACCCAATGGAATGTAAAATTTCTCTACACAAATTAAATTGTGTCATTACTACTCAATGGAAGGGAAAATCAAATTCCTTACGGACGTACTTTGTGTTTGGGGAGGTATTACGACGTAACGATGGACAAGAGTACAGTAAAAATTATAGTGAGCTCCTATAACAATACTTGAACACTTAACCTGCTGGTTGTCCACCGATGCAATCCTTGGATCGCTAATGGAGTAGTTACACACTCCAAGGCCGATTAATAGCAAGGGCCTGTCGTAAAATTGTTGTAAACTTCGCCTCTCCCTGGTCTAATGGACGTCACGTTGTCTCGCGTCCGTCTTTCTTGCCAGTAGCGTCGCTCGTGTTGCACTGCAGATGGTAGGGTTAATAGATACTATGCTTAGTATGCAATAGTGATGTATTATGATACAATAGGGATGTATCAGTGTTGGAACTTTCCAACACTGAGAGTGTGTGAGTGAGTATGAGAGTGAGTGAGTATGAGAGTGAGAGTGAAAAGAGTGAGTGAGAATGTGAGAGTGTGTGTGTTAGAGTGAGTATGAGAGTGAGTTTTTGTTAATTTTGGTTTATATATATATATGTTGATTTTTTTGTCCTGTTTTAACTTATAATTAATTGGCAGGAATATTATAAGATATTGCACAGTATTAATATTACAATAATATATGCATTATTTCCTTGATAATCAAACGTGTTGTTCAAAGACAATATACAATCTTTGAAGGAAACATTTTGAGAGGGAATAAATATCTGGGTGAGCTGGCGACTCTGGTCTGGTGGTCGACACAAGAGTTTAGTCACAGCCCACCACCACCCGCCACCACTCGCCACCGCCCGCCACCGCCACCACTCGCCACCGCTTGCCACCACCACTCGCCACCGCCACCCGCCACCACTCGCCACCGCCACCCGCCACCACTCGCCACTGCCCGCCACTGCCGCCACTTTCTGCCACTGCCCGCCACCACCACCCGCCTGCCACTGCCCGCCACCACCCACCACAGCCTGCCACCGCCCACCACCACCCGCCACCACTGATTGCCACAGCCGTCAACGCCCGCCACAGCCGTCAACGCCCGCCACAGCCGCCAACGCCTGCCACAGCCACCAACGCCCGCCACAGCCACCAACCGCCCGCCACCACTGCCACAACCGCCCGCCATCGTCGCCACAGCCCTCTCGCATCTTCTTCTTTCTTCCTCTCTCTTTCTTTTCTTTCTCTCCCTTCTTCTCTCTTCTCCTGTCTCTTCTTCTCTCTCTCTTTTCTCTCCCTCTCTTCTCTCTGTCTCTATCTTTCTAAATGCAATAAAGACAATTACACCTAATAAATCGCATACTTAATTATTAGAATTAACGTTTTAATTAAAAAACTTTGCTCCAAAACGTTATATCATGACATTTAAAACATTTTCAATTCTAACGTTTCGACCTCACGTTTTATAGCAGTCTTTACAAATTCTCAAAATACGTATTTTAAAAATAATTTAAAACGTGTCCAAAACAATAAAATGTCGTTTTTAGCATGTTTTGAAAACGTGAAAATGTTTGGTGGTTAATATAGAGCACGTGAATAATGAAGTGTGAGGACAGGGGCGAGGCTGGGGTCCTCAACCCCGCCCTGCTGGAGACCCCAAGTGTGAGGCCAGCGTCCTCATACCCCCCCCCCCCCCCGCCCTGCTGGAGACCCCAAGTGTGAGGACAGAGCTGTAATGGGGGGGGGGGGGATAGCTCTCTTTAATCCATTATCCAACCCCTACAGTATACTATTCTAGAATTCTCCCAGAGTTCCTACTGCAACCTCTCTAGTTCAACACCTTGTAACCTAGATATTTGATTAACTAGGTGCTACGCCCACAATGAATTGTACCTGATCGGCTATCCGCAACTCTAGAGAACTCAAGAACATTTCACTGCCACGAACGTATAAGAGAAAACAAAAGGAAAGAAATGCTTAATGGAGTAATTAGTGAGGGTTTGGAGGGAGAGAGGTAGAGAGGAAGGAGGAGTAAGTGGGAGGAGTAAGGAGTGTCGTCAGGTGAAAGGGAAAGTGGGAGAGAGGCGGAGGGAGAGGAGAGGGAGTAGGAAGTGAGTAGGAGAGGTAAGGGGTAGATAGGCAGAAGTAGAAGTAGAAAGTACTGCCACCATCCATTCTAACGCAGTACGTACAAGACAAGGAACGGAACTTGTCTGTATCACAAAATTATCCAATGAGTTCATGTATCAACTGTAAACATGTACTCATTAAAATCATCAAATCAGTAACCGCAGAGGCTCCCTCGCCTCAACTCACAGAGCTCTAGGGAACAAAGTTAAAGACAATTTAAACTATAACTTCATCAATTATATTTCACGTGATAAGTATCATAATTTAAGCAATTCAATTTAATGTTCAAGATTAATATACAAAGTGAGTCATTACACAAGAATTTGAGAACCCTACGGCTGTCTGCCCCTGATGATCATACAACATATTAGTAAACACGACTAAGTCACCTTCACGTTCAACTCACCGAGGACTTAGCCTAATTTGAATCGAGAGGAGGGGATGGTCTGCAGTTGACAGGCAGGGTTCCCCTTATCCGGCTGACCGCCTGCCAATGCTATGCTGTCCTCTGCTCTGCTCTACTGGGCTGTTCTCCTATTGCTCTCGAATCTACAGTTCCCCGAGTATTTATGGGGAACCTAGTAGCTAAACTCCGTCCATAAAGAGATAGCCCCAGGCCATCTACCAAGCCATACCTTAACCAGCGATTTGTTTGAAGGACACCCCCGGCTAGCCGCCTGCAATTATGAGCCTAGCAGAAACAAGGTCAACTTCGCACGACCTGACCTTGGTCAGTTGGTGGTCATTAACACTAAAGGTGTGACTTTCACGCCGACAGATTGGCGCCTTTCAAAATCTTGTCTGCGACTCATGTATCTCTATGTATATATTATATACAAAACACCTTTACGGTTTTACAGGGCGAGGCTGGGGTCCTCACCCCCGCCATTTTGGAGGCCCCAAGTGTGAAGACAGGGCGAGGCTGGGGTCCTCACCCCCGCCATTTTGGAGGCCCCAAGTGTGAAGACAGGGCGAGGCTGGGGTCCTCACCCCCGCCATTTTGGAGGCCCCAAGTGTGAAGACCGGGCGAGGCTGGGGTCCTCACCCCCCCCCCCCCCCCCCCACTGCTGGAGACCTCAAGTGTGAGGACCGGGCGAGGCTGGGGTCCTCACCCCCCCCCCCACTGCTGGAGACCTCAAGTGTGAAGACCGGGCGAGGCTGGGGTCCTCAACCCCCGCCCTGCTGGAGGCCCCAAGTGTGAGGACAGGGGCGAGGCTGGGGTCCTCAACCCCCGCCCTGCTGGAGGCCCCAAGTGTGAGGACAGGGGCGAGGCTGGGGTCCTCAACCCCCGCCCTGCTGGAGGCCCCAAGTGTGAGGACAGGGGCGAGGCTGGGGTCCTCAACCCCCGCCCTGCTGGAGACCCCAAGTGTGAGGACAGGGGCGAGGCTGGGGTCCTCAACCCCCGCCCTGCTGGAGACCCCAAGTGTGAGGACAGGGGCGAGGCTGGGGTCCTCACCCCCCGCCCTGCTGGAGACCCCAAGTGTGAGGACAGGGGCGAGGCTGGGGTCCTCAACCCCCGCCCTGCTGGAGACCCCAAGTGTGAGGACAGGGGCGAGGCTGGGGTCCTCACCCCCCGCCCTGCTGGAGACCCCAAGTGTGAGGACAGGGGCGAGGCTGGGGTCCTCAACCCCCGCCCTGCTGGAGACCCCAAGTGTGAGGACAGGGGCGAGGCTGGGGTCCTCAACCCCCGCTCTGCTGGAGACCCCAAGTGTGAGGACAGGGGCGAGGCTGGGGTCCTCAACCCCCGCTCTGCTGGAGACCCCAAGTGTGAGGACAGGGGCGAGGCTGGGGTCCTCAACCCCCGCCCCTCGTTTCTGCTGGTGGGAGATACCTGATACCTGGAGAGTGGACCCCCGGGAGCCATTAGCACGGACGGCTCCTCCAGTTACAGTGTAGTGTCCTTATGGATCACTCACAGTAGCTGTGGTACTGTGTGGGTGGTACTGTGTGGGTGGTGCTGTGTGGGTGGTGCTGTGTGGGTGGTGCTGTGTGGGTGGTGCTGTGTGGGTGGTACTGTGTGGGTGGTACTGTGTGGGTGGTGCTGTGTGGGTGGTACTGTGTGGGTGGTACTGTGTGGGTAGTGCTGTGTGGGTGGTACTGTGTGGGTGGTGTTGTGTGGGTGGTGCTGTGTGGGTGGTGCTGTGTGGGTGGTGCTGTGTGGGTGGTACTGTGTGGGTGGTACTGTGTGGGTGGTACTGTGTGGGTGGTACTGTGTGGGTGGTACTGTGTGGGTGGTACTGTGTGGGTGGTGCTGTGTGGGTGGTACTGTGTGGGTGGTACTGTGTGGGTAGTGCTGTGTGGGTGGTACTGTGTGGGTGGTGTTGTGTGGGTGGTGCTGTGTGGGTGGTGCTGTGTGGGTGGTGCTGTGTGGGTGGTACTGTGTGGGTGGTACTGTGTGGGTGGTACTGTGTGGGTGGTACTGTGTGGGTGGTACTGTGTGGGTGGTACTGTGTGGGTGGTGCTGTGTGGGTGGTACTGTGTGGGTGGTACTGTGTGGGTGGTACTGTGTGGGTGGTGCTGTGTGGGTGGTGCTGTGTGGGTGGTGCTGTGTGGGTGGTGCTGTGTGGGTGGTGCTGTGTGGGTGGTGCTGTGTGGGTGGTGCTGTGTGGGTAGTGCTGTGTGGGTGGTGCTGTGTGGGTGGTGCTGTGCGAGTAGTTTTTTTTATTATTATTTTCTACCACAGATGTGGCCACACATTTACAATGCTAACCAGCATATATACATTTTCTTCTGTCCTCCATGGACAGGGTTAGAGAAGTGTTAAACATATAGTTCAAGGGTTTATTGAACAATCAACCACAGAAGGTGATTCGGGGCTTTTAAAATTCCAAGCTAACCTACATACGTAAATACAGATACACAGATTTACGTCTGCCCTACATAAGGTGTTAGATGTGTCTTTTACATAGTGTCATTAATGTACATTCACAAAGGTGTGCGAGTAGTGGAAAGCTTGACGGAACGGTGCTGTTCTGTTTCCCGACGGGACCTTCTAGCCGGGGCTCGAGTCAGTTACCCAGTGCATGGGACGGCTCCAGCCCCTGTTTGTCAATGGTCTAGGGAGAGAGGAACCTAGTAACCCGCTAAAATATTTCGTGTATCTCGATTACAACCCGTAGCTTCCTTCATATTCTCCGACTCACCCCTGGAAACACAACCCAAAACTGTCTCTATTTTCCGCTTGTTACAACTTGTAATAAAGTTGTTACATCTTGGCTTAACGTGTTTATGACGTATTAGAACGTTGTTACAACTTGCTATATTGGTTGTTATAACTGGTTAGGTGTTAAAACTTGTTCGAACGTTGTACCAACGTCGTAGATTCGGTGTGTGTTTGGCGGGACTGAAGTAGCACCTCGTAGCGTGGGGGGTGTTGCAGTTATCTCGCTATGAGCAGTTTTACCTAGGCCTATGTTTAGATGACGTCATCAGTCAGTTATTTTTCCCCATTATTGCATATTTAAGTTTCATTTGCGGCAGTGATAGGCTAGCCGAATTTTGTGTTTGTCCACCAAAGACAGTGTTAAGACTAGTTCTAGCAGCTAACACACTGCTACTACTGACTGCAGCCACTTTGTCCTTTCACAGGACCAAGTAAAGAGTTCTCGACTGCCCAAGGTGAACTGCCCTCCTCAGAGCAATCGCCTTTCTTACGTCACCCAGTATACAGACAGTATACTGGGTGACCTTAGGATAACACTCTTCCACCGGGGAACTGAAATTGTGATTGCATTCACAACCTAGATGGCGTTCATATTGTTACGCTACTCACCAGAGGTCATCATCATCGACCTCACCTGCTGACTAAGGTATGAAACAGGAGCTTTTCACCGACGCCACACCACCGCCAACAGATGGCGTTGTCTGCGTCGCACCTAATACCTGGGAGTTGGAGTGCAGGTCCATAGATGGCGCCGAAATCGCCACTCCCCACTCCAACAATTGTGTCGGTACCATAACACGAATCCTTGTGGAATTACCATGTAAGCTCTGTAAATAAACATTTATAATTAGTTGTACATCTCTGCTAACGTAAATCCTTCGATTATCGCCATACATAAGCCGAGGTGCCGTCAGCATTAGGCATCGCCTCCAAAGTTTCTACAACTAAACGCCTACACAAAAAATTTTGTTGCGTATTGACCCCCAGCGGAAGGACCTTCACAGTGCATCCTAAGCACTGAGGGATGCCCACGACCAATGAGATTAAGGACAGGGTAAATCCAGTTGAGTGGAAGTTCCCCCGCAGCTGGAACCCTCACTCGACACCGTGTCCCTGATCCTGGACGTTTTGATCATGTCTTCCTAAGTCCAGTTTGCATTGTTCAAGCTTTCTAACACCTGTCATTGCAAAGTGGTGATGCTGCACGCAACTGCAGTAAGGAAAGATAACAAGTACCTAGTGTTCCATATTATGTACTCACCTAGATGTGCTTGCAGGGTCGCGCTAGGCTCCTGGCCCAGCCTGCTGAACGTGCTTAGATTAAAGCAATGACTCATTTCTCACGTTTGTATCATATTTTCATTTAAAGTTTTGAATCGAATTAGCTTCAGTGATTTCTGCATCTAACCTATTTTATTTACTGACAACTCTAACACTGAAACAATTCTTCTGTCTTTATTACTCATTTGCGTTTCTAGTTTCCATCTATGACTCCTTGTTCTGCTGTTCTCAGCTTTCAACAATGCTGCTTTGTCTACTTTCTAAATCTCCCTTAGAATCTTATATGTTGTTATCATAGCTCCCCTATCTCTCCTTTTCTCCAGTGTAGTAAGTAATTATCAAAAGAAGGCACCAAACCGGGAAGGTTATGTAGCACCACCAAATGCGCAGAATAATCAGAGGGCGCTAAATATCACCAAGGATGCCAATACGAGAACAAAAACGCATAAGGCGAACGATATCAAAAGTATTCCAGTGTAGAAAGGTGTAGTTCTCTCAGTCTTTCCTCATAACTCAATCCCCTCAGCTCTGAAACGATTTTTGATGCAATATCTTTAACCCTTTTATAGTTTCTCCTTGTTCTTCTTACAAGTTGAATTGTGTTGAATGTTGTGTGATGAATATCAGGGCTGAATATCGTGGGATGAATATAGTTAAAAATCATGTGTTGAAAATCATGCGTCGAATATATTGGTCGAATATGATGGTTGAATATCATGGTTGAGTATTAAGGGTTGAATATCATGAGTATGCTGAGTACGTAGACGAGTATTATTAAGTCCAGAAAAAATAAATATATATTTATCTAAATATTTGTAAAAACTTGACTCAAGTTATCTAAAATAGTATCAATTATTTTGTGGATGAAACTGGCTAATATTATTCTTGGGGACACACTTGTAACACTTGACACACTTGGGGACACACTTGTAACACTTGACACACTTGGGGACACACTTGTGGAACTCTGAAGATATAAAAGAATTACATCAATGTTTCCGATAGTTCCTTTGCCTGGTGAGTGGTAAGTGTTCCAGCCTTTGTTATCACTTGAGCACTCGCTTCTATTCAAGCACTTTATACTGTTCTAACACATGTTATCGCTCAAGCGTTTGTAATCACTTGTAAGCTGGCTATTTTTCAAACCCCTTGTACTGCTCAAGCACTTGTTATAGCTGGAACACTTGTTAATACTTGAGCACTTGCTGCTGCTCAAGCACCTTTATTTGCAAATGATATCAAAGCTGGATATGTATGAGAGGATAGTGACGTCATATGTTATAAGTGACGTCATATATTATAAATAACGTCATATATACAATATGAGGTCAGATATGACGTCACATGCTACAATATTTTCACAGTAACATTTACTGGAGACTCGATATCCGGTTACGACAAATAAATCTTACCCGAGGTCAAGCCAGCGCAGCGGTGACCGGGTAAGAAGGCCCACACCGGATAAACAAACCCATCGCGGCTAACGTAATGCTCCAACTTGGAATCTCTTGTACGGCCGTAAAGTTAGTCCGGATAAGGAATGTTCAGGTGTAATGGCCGCCTTAATGGCGTAATGTATATGGGAGGGGGAGCCGGCCGGTTTAGACCCGGATATATGGGAGGGGGAGCCGGCCGGTTTAGACCCGGATATATGGGAGGGGGAGCCGGCCGGATGTAAGAAAATGTTCAGTTACCTGTACACTAACTACAGGTAACTACCTAACAGGCAATTGAAGGAATTTTAAGCATTAACGTGTCGCCTTCAAAACTGTTAAAACTATTAACAATAGTCCATTATTTTGTCATGTTCATCTCTGCTGTTTTGCATTATTTATTTCCTGAATTTTGTGTATTTCTTCCCCCGGCCATTATGTGTTTCTTTCCCGGCCATTATGTGTTTCTTTCCCGGCCATTATGTGTTTCTTCCCTGGCCATTATGTGTTTCTTCCCCGGCCATTATGTGTTTCTATCCCATACATAATATGTGTTCCCCCCCCCCCCAGACATTAAACGTGTTTTTTCCCCATACAGTATGTGTGTTTCCTCTCAATATATAATACGAGTTTCTTCCCTCAGATTGTATGCGTTTATTAACTATGCTTTGTATGCATTTCTTCCCTATACGCGTTTCTTCTTCTAAATTATACATATTTATTCCCATACATTATATGTTTTTATTTCTTTTAATTGTGAGAAACATTTTCACAGTAGAGTTATGTTGGGGGGGGGGGGGGGAAGAGGTGTCCGTCCGTGTCCGTCTATGGTGGTGGTGGTGGTGTCCGTCCATGGTGGTGGTGGTGGTGGTGGTGTCCGTTTATGGTGGTGGTGGTGGTGGTGGTGTCCGTCCATGGTGGTGGTGGTGGTGGTGGTGTCCGTTCATGGTGGTGGTGGTGGTGTCCGTCTATGGTGGTGGTGGTGGTGGTGTCCGTCCATGGTGGTGGTGGTGGTGTCCGTCCATGGTGGTGGTGGTGGTGGTGGTGGTGGTGTCCGTCTATGGTGGTGGTGGTGGTGGTGTCCGTCTATGGTGGTGGTGGTGGTGGTGGTGGTGTCCGTCTATGGTGGTGGTGGTGGTGTCCGTCCATGGTGGTGGTGGTGGTGGTGGTGTCCGTCTATGGTGGTGGTGGTGGTGGTGGTGTCCGTCTATGGTGGTGGTGGTGTCCGTCCATGGTGGTGGTGGTGTCCGTCCATGGTGGTGGTGGTGGTGGTGTCCGTCCATGGTGGTGGTGGTGGTGGTGTCCGTCCATGGTGGTGGTGGTGGTGGTGTCCGTCCATGGTGGTGGTGGTGTCCGTCCATGGTGGTGGTGGTGTCCGTCCATGGTGGTGGTGGTGTCCGTCTATGGTGGTGGTGGTGGTGGTGGTTGTGGTGGTGTCCGTCCATGGTGGTGGTGGTGGTGGTGGTGGTGGTGTCCGTCCATGGTGGTGGTGGTGGTGGTGGTGGTGGTGTCCGTCCATGGTGGTGGTGGTGGTGGTGGTGGTGGTGGTGTCCGTCCATGGTGGTGGTGGTGGTGGTGGTGGTGTCCGTCTATGGTGGTGGTGGTGTCCGTCCATGGTGGTGGTGGTGGTGTCCGTCCATGGTGGTGGTGGTGGTGTCCGTCCATGGTGGTGGTGGTGGTGTCCGTCCATGGTGGTGGTGTCCGTCTATGGTGGTGGTGGTGGTGGTGGTGGTGTCCGTCCATGGTGGTGGTGGTGGTGGTGGTGTCCGTCTATGGTGGTGGTGGTGGTGTCCGTCTATGGTGGTGGTGGTGGTGGTGTCCGTCTATGGTGGTGGTGGTGGTGGTGGTGGTGGTGGTGTCCGTCTATGGTGGTGGTGGTGGTGGTGTCCGTCTATGGTGGTGGTGGTGGTGGTGTCCGTCTATGGTGGTGGTGGTGGTGGTGTCCGTCCATGGTGGTGGTGGTGGTGGTGGTGTCCGTCCATGGTGGTGGTGGTGGTGGTGGTGTCCGTCCATGGTGGTGGTGGTGGTGGTGGTGGTGTCCGTCCATGGTGGTGGTGGTAGTGGTGGTGGTGGTGGTGGTGGTGGTGTCCGTCCATGGTGGTGGTGGTAGTGGTGGTGGTGGTGGTGGTGGTGGTGTCCGTCCATGGTGGTGGTGGTGGTGGTGGTGTCCGTCCATGGTGGTGGTGGTGGTGGTGTCCGTCCATGGTGGTGGTGGTGGTGGTGTCCGTCTATGGTGGTGGTGGTGGTGGTGTCCGTCTATGGTGGTGGTGGTGGTGGTGTCCGTCTATGGTGGTGGTGGTGGTGGTGTCCGTCTATGGTGGTGGTGGTGGTGGTGTCCGTCTATGGTGGTGGTGGTGGTGGTGTCCGTCCATGGTGGTGGTGGTGGTGGTGGTGTCCGTCCATGGTGGTGGTGGTGGTGGTGGTGTCCGTCCATGGTGGTGGTGGTGGTGGAGTCCGTCCATGGTGGTGGTAGTGGTGGTGGTGGTGGTGGTGGTGTCCGTCCATGGTGGTGGTGGTGGTGGTGGTGGTGTCCGTCCATGGTGGTGGTGGTGGTGGTGGTGTCCGTCCATGGTGGTGGTGGTGGTGGTGTCCGTCCATGGTGGTGGTGTCCGTCTATGGTGGTGGTGGTGGTGGTGGTGGTGGTGTCCGTCCATGGTGGTGGTGGTGGTGTCCGTCTATGGTGGTGGTGGTGGTGGTGGTGGTGTCCGTCTATGGTGGTGGTGGTGGTGTCCGTCTATGGTGGTGGTGGTGGTGTCCGTCTATGGTGGTGGTGGTGGTGGTGTCCGTCTATGGTGGTGGTGGTGGTGGTGGTGGTGTCCGTCTATGGTGGTGCTGGTGGTGGTGGTGGTGTCCGTCTATGGTGGTGGTGGTGGTGGTGGTGGTGTCCGTCTATGGTGGTGGTGGTGGTGGTGGTGGTGTCCGTCTATGGTGGTGGTGGTGGTGGTGGTGGTGTCCGTCTATGGTGGTGGTGGTGGTGGTGGTGGTGGTGGTGTCCGTCCATGGTGGTGGTGGTGGTGTCCGTCTATGGTGGTGGTGGTGGTGGTGGTGGTGGTGGTGTCCGTCCATGGTGGTGGTGGTGGTGTCCGTCTATGGTGGTGGTGGTGGTGGTGGTGGTGTCCGTCTATGGTGGTGGTGGTGGTGGTGGTGGTGGTGTCCGTCTATGGTGGTGGTGGTGGTGGTGGTGTCCGTCTATGGTGGTGGTGGTGGTGTCCGTCTATGGTGGTGGTGGTGGTGTCCGTCTATGGTGGTGGTGGTGGTGGTGGTGTCCGTCTATGGTGGTGGTGGTGGTGGTGTCCGTCCATGGTGGTGGTGGTGGTGTCCGTCTATGGTGGTGGTGGTGGTGTCCGTCTATGGTGGTGGTGGTGGTGGTGGTGGTGTCCGTCCATGGTGGTGGTGGTGGTGGTGGTGGTGTCCGTCCATGGTGGTGGTGGTGGTGGTGTCCGTCTATGGTGGTGGTGGTGGTGGTGGTGGTGTCCGTCTATGGTGGTGGTGGTGGTGTCCGTCCATGGTGGTGGTGGTGGTGGTGGTGTCCGTCTATGGTGGTGGTGGTGGTGGTGGTGTCCGTCTATGGTGGTGGTGGTGTCCGTCCATGGTGGTGGTGGTGTCCGTCCATGGTGGTGGTGGTGGTGGTGTCCGTCCATGGTGGTGGTGGTGGTGGTGTCCGTCCATGGTGGTGGTGGTGGTGGTGTCCGTCCATGGTGGTGGTGGTGTCCGTCCATGGTGGTGGTGGTGTCCGTCCATGGTGGTGGTGGTGTCCGTCTATGGTGGTGGTGGTGGTGGTGGTTGTGGTGGTGTCCGTCCATGGTGGTGGTGGTGGTGGTGGTGGTGGTGTCCGTCCATGGTGGTGGTGGTGGTGGTGGTGGTGGTGTCCGTCCATGGTGGTGGTGGTGGTGGTGGTGGTGGTGGTGTCCGTCCATGGTGGTGGTGGTGGTGGTGGTGGTGTCCGTCTATGGTGGTGGTGGTGTCCGTCCATGGTGGTGGTGGTGGTGTCCGTCCATGGTGGTGGTGGTGGTGTCCGTCCATGGTGGTGGTGGTGGTGTCCGTCCATGGTGGTGGTGTCCGTCTATGGTGGTGGTGGTGGTGGTGGTGGTGTCCGTCCATGGTGGTGGTGGTGGTGGTGGTGTCCGTCTATGGTGGTGGTGGTGGTGTCCGTCTATGGTGGTGGTGGTGGTGGTGTCCGTCTATGGTGGTGGTGGTGGTGGTGGTGGTGGTGGTGTCCGTCTATGGTGGTGGTGGTGGTGGTGTCCGTCTATGGTGGTGGTGGTGGTGGTGTCCGTCTATGGTGGTGGTGGTGGTGGTGTCCGTCCATGGTGGTGGTGGTGGTGGTGGTGTCCGTCCATGGTGGTGGTGGTGGTGGTGGTGTCCGTCCATGGTGGTGGTGGTGGTGGTGGTGGTGTCCGTCCATGGTGGTGGTGGTAGTGGTGGTGGTGGTGGTGGTGGTGGTGTCCGTCCATGGTGGTGGTGGTAGTGGTGGTGGTGGTGGTGGTGGTGGTGTCCGTCCATGGTGGTGGTGGTGGTGGTGGTGTCCGTCCATGGTGGTGGTGGTGGTGGTGTCCGTCCATGGTGGTGGTGGTGGTGGTGTCCGTCTATGGTGGTGGTGGTGGTGGTGTCCGTCTATGGTGGTGGTGGTGGTGGTGTCCGTCTATGGTGGTGGTGGTGGTGGTGTCCGTCTATGGTGGTGGTGGTGGTGGTGTCCGTCTATGGTGGTGGTGGTGGTGGTGTCCGTCCATGGTGGTGGTGGTGGTGGTGGTGTCCGTCCATGGTGGTGGTGGTGGTGGTGGTGTCCGTCCATGGTGGTGGTGGTGGTGGAGTCCGTCCATGGTGGTGGTAGTGGTGGTGGTGGTGGTGGTGGTGTCCGTCCATGGTGGTGGTGGTGGTGGTGGTGGTGTCCGTCCATGGTGGTGGTGGTGGTGGTGGTGTCCGTCCATGGTGGTGGTGGTGGTGGTGTCCGTCCATGGTGGTGGTGTCCGTCTATGGTGGTGGTGGTGGTGGTGGTGGTGGTGTCCGTCCATGGTGGTGGTGGTGGTGTCCGTCTATGGTGGTGGTGGTGGTGGTGGTGGTGTCCGTCTATGGTGGTGGTGGTGGTGTCCGTCTATGGTGGTGGTGGTGGTGTCCGTCTATGGTGGTGGTGGTGGTGGTGTCCGTCTATGGTGGTGGTGGTGGTGGTGGTGGTGTCCGTCTATGGTGGTGCTGGTGGTGGTGGTGGTGTCCGTCTATGGTGGTGGTGGTGGTGGTGGTGGTGTCCGTCTATGGTGGTGGTGGTGGTGGTGGTGGTGTCCGTCTATGGTGGTGGTGGTGGTGGTGGTGGTGTCCGTCTATGGTGGTGGTGGTGGTGGTGGTGGTGGTGGTGTCCGTCCATGGTGGTGGTGGTGGTGTCCGTCTATGGTGGTGGTGGTGGTGGTGGTGGTGGTGGTGTCCGTCCATGGTGGTGGTGGTGGTGTCCGTCTATGGTGGTGGTGGTGGTGGTGGTGGTGTCCGTCTATGGTGGTGGTGGTGGTGGTGGTGGTGGTGTCCGTCTATGGTGGTGGTGGTGGTGGTGGTGTCCGTCTATGGTGGTGGTGGTGGTGTCCGTCTATGGTGGTGGTGGTGGTGTCCGTCTATGGTGGTGGTGGTGGTGGTGGTGTCCGTCTATGGTGGTGGTGGTGGTGGTGTCCGTCCATGGTGGTGGTGGTGGTGTCCGTCTATGGTGGTGGTGGTGGTGTCCGTCTATGGTGGTGGTGGTGGTGGTGGTGGTGTCCGTCCATGGTGGTGGTGGTGGTGGTGGTGGTGTCCGTCCATGGTGGTGGTGGTGGTGGTGGTGGTGTCCGTCCATGGTGGTGGTGGTGGTGGTGTCCGTCCATGGTGGTGGTGGTGGTGTCCGTCTATGGTGGTGGTGGTGTCCGTCTATGGTGGTGGTGGTGGTGGTGTCCGTCTATGGTGGTGGTGGTGGTGGTGTCCGTCTATGGTGGTGGTGGTGGTGGTGTCCGTCTATGGTGGTGGTGATGGTGGTGTCCGTCTATGGTGGTGGTGGTAGTGGTGTCCGTCCATGGTGGTGGTGGTGGTGGTGTCCGTCCATGGTGGTGGTGGTGGTGGTGGTGTCCGTCCATGGTGGTGGTGGTGGTGGTGGTGTCCGTCCATGGTGGTGGTGGTGGTGGTGGTGGTGTCCGTCCATGGTGGTGGTGGTGGTGGTGGTGGTGTCCGTCCATGGTGGTGGTAGTGGTGGTGGTGGTGGTGTCCGTCCATGGTGGTGGTGGTGGTGGTGTCCGTCCATGGTGGTGGTGGTGGTGGTGTCCGTCCATGGTGGTGGTGGTGGTGTCCGTCCATGGTGGTGGTGGTGGTGTCCGTCTATGGTGGTGGTGGTGGTGGTGGTGTCCGTCCATGGTGGTGGTGGTGGTGTCCGTCTATGGTGGTGGTGGTGGTGGTGGTGTCCGTCTATGGTGGTGGTGGTGGTGTCCGTCTATGGTGGTGGTGGTGGTGTCCGTCTATGGTGGTGGTGGTGGTGTCCGTCTATGGTGGTGGTGGTGGTGTCCGTCTATGGTGGTGGTGGTGGTGTCCGTCTATGGTGGTGGTGGTGGTGTCCGTCTATGGTGGTGGTGGTGGTGTCCGTCTATGGTGGTGGTGGTGGTGTCCGTCTATGGTGGTGGTGGTGGTGTCCGTCTATGGTGGTGGTGGTGGTGTCCGTCTATGGTGGTGGTGGTGGTGTCCGTCTATGGTGGTGGTGGTTGTGGTGGTGTCCGTCTATGGTGGTGGTGTCCGTCTATGGTGGTGGTGGTTGTGGTGGTGTCCGTCTATGGTGGTGGTGGTTGTGGTGGTGTCCGTCTATGGTGGTGGTGGTTGTGGTGGTGTCCGTCTATGGTGGTGGTGGTTGTGGTGGTGTCCGTCTATGGTGGTGGTGGTTGTGGTGGTGTCCGTCTATGGTGGTGGTGGTTGTGGTGGTGTCCGTGTATGGTGGTGGTGGTTGTGGTGGTGTCCGTCTATGGTGGTGGTGGTTGTGGTGGTGTCCGTCTATGGTGGTGGTGGTGGTGGTGTCCGTCTATGGTGGTGGTGGTGGTGGTGGTGTCCGTCTATGGTGGTGGTGGTGGTGGTGTCCGTCTATGGTGGTGGTGGTGGTGGTGTCCGTCTATGGTGGTGGTGGTGGTGGTGTCCGTCTATGGTGGTGGTGGTGGTGTCCGTCTATGGTGGTGGTGGTGGTGGTGTCCGTCTATGGTGGTGGTGGTGGTGGTGTCCGTCTATGGTGGTGGTGGTGGTGGTGTCCGTCTATGGTGGTGGTGGTGGTGGTGTCCGTCTATGGTGGTGGTGGTGGTGGTGTCCGTCTATGGTGGTGGTGGTGGTGGTGTCCGTCTATGGTGGTGGTGGTGGTGTCCGTCTATGGTGGTGGTGGTGGTGGTGTCCGTCTATGGTGGTGGTGGTGGTGGTGTCCGTCTATGGTGGTGGTGGTGGTGGTGTCCGTCTATGGTGGTGGTGGTGGTGGTGTCCGTCTATGGTGGTGGTGGTGGTGGTGTCCGTCTATGGTGGTGGTGGTGGTGGTGTCCGTCTATGGTGGTGGTGGTGGTGGTGTCCGTCTATGGTGGTGGTGGTGGTGGTGTCCGTCTATGGTGGTGGTGGTGGTGGTGTCCGTCTATGGTGGTGGTGGTGGTGGTGTCCGTCTATGGTGGTGGTGGTGGTGGTGTCCGTCTATGGTGGTGGTGGTGGTGGTGGTGGTGTCCGTCTATGGTGGTGGTGGTGGTGGTGGTGTCCGTCTATGGTGGTGGTGGTGGTGGTGGTGTCCGTCTATGGTGGTGGTGGTGGTGGTGGTGTCCGTCTATGGTGGTGGTGGTGGTGTCCGTCCATGGTGGTGGTGGTGGTGTCCGTCCATGGTGGTGGTGGTGGTGTCCGTCCATGGTGGTGGTGGTGGTGTCCGTCCATGGTGGTGGTGGTGGTGTCCGTCCATGGTGGTGGTGGTGGTGGTGTCCGTCCATGGTGGTGGTGGTGGTGGTGGTGGTGTCCGTCTATGGTGGTGGTGGTGGTGGTGGTGTCCGTCCATGGTGGTGGTGGTGGTGTCCGTCCATGGTGGTGGTGGTGGTGTCCGTCTATGGTGGTGGTGGTGGTGGTGGTGTCCGTCTATGGTGGTGGTGGTGGTGGTGGTGTCCGTCTATGGTGGTGGTGGTGGTGGTGGTGTCCGGTCGTGACGGGAGGTTGTCACAGACACTATGGGTCACAACCGGGTTCTTTGAAGGTGGAACCAAAATGATAGTATCCGATCCCAAATCTGCTGTGGCTTTCAAGGAGTTTACTAGGAAATGCAATAAATAATAGGGTCTCGGGGGGGGGGGGGGAATTGGTTAAAACGCTTATTCTTTTCTCAATACATTCCCATCACCATAAATATAAACATCAAAGCGGAAATATTACTACACTTGGGAAACATACAGGTGCCGCTCTCATATGGGACACTGAGCACTCCACGACGCAAAACAACGCAGCCTTCGTCTATCTTCGGGTTCCCAACACACAGTACCGCTCCCGACCTTACTGGCAACAGTACCAGGAGGCACCCGCGAGTCTACTTCTGCCGTGGGCCAGCCTACCGACAGTACCACGAGGTGCCTCTCTGCCCACAACCACTCTTTAGCCAAGTGCTGGCAGAGGACCTCACCCTCGCGCTGATGGGGGGCCACAACACAGACAAATCCAGGGGTAGCGAACCCCTGGCAGGAGCCTCTAGCGAACCCCTGGCAGGAGCCTCTAGCGAACCCCTGGCAGGAGCCTCTAGCGAACCCCTGGCAGGAGCCTCTAGCGAACCCCTGGCAGGAGCCTCCAGCGAACCCCTGGCAGGAGCCTCCAGCGAACCCCTGGCAGGAGCCTCCAGCGAACCCCTGGCAGGAGCCTCTAGCGAACCCCTGGCAGGAGCCTCCAGCGAACCCCTGGCAGGAGCCTCCAGCGAACCCCTGGCAGGAGCCTCCAGCGAACCCCTGGCAGGAGCCTCTAGCGAACCCCTGGCAGGAGCCTCTAGCGAACCCCTGGCAGGAGCCTCTAGCGAACCCCTGGCAGGAGCCTCTAGCGAACCCCTGGCAGGAGCCTCCAGCGAACCCCTGGCAGGAGCCTCCAGCGAACCCCTGGCAGGAGCCTCCAGCGAACCCCTGGCAGGAGCCTCTAGCGAACCCCTGGCAGGAGCCTCCAGCGAACCCCTGGCAGGAGCCTCCAGCGAACCCCTGGCAGGAGCCTCCAGCGAACCCCTGGCAGGAGCCTCCAGCGAACCCCTGGCAGGAGCCTCCAGCGAACCCCTGGCAGGAGCCTCCAGCGAACCCCTGGCAGGAGCCTCCAGCGAACCCCTGGCAGGAGCCTCCAGCGAACCCCTGGCAGGAGCCTCCAGCGAACCCCTGGCAGGAGCCTCCAGCGAACCCCTGGCAGGAGCCTCCAGCGAACCCCTGGCAGGAGCCTCCAGCGAACCCCTGGCAGGAGCCTCCAGCGAACCCCTGGCAGGAGCCTCCAGCGAACCCCTGGCAGGAGCCTCCAGCGAACCCCTGGCAGGAGCCTCTAGCGAACCCCTGGCAGGAGCCTCTAGCGAACCCCTGGCAGGAGCCTGTAGCGAACCCCTGGCAGGAGCCTCTAGCGAACCCCTGGCAGGAGCCTCTAGCGAACCCCTGGCAGGAGCCTCTAGCGAACCCCTGGCAGGAGCCTCTAGCGAACCCCTGGCAGGAGCCTCTAGCGAACCCCTGGCAGGAGCCTGTAGCGAACCCCTGGCAGGAGCCTGTAGCGAACCCCTGGCAAGAGCCTGTAGCGAACCCCTGGCAGGAGCCTGTAGCGAACCCCTGGCAGGAGCCTCTACCGAACCCCCTGGCAGGAGCCTCTACCGAACCCCCTGGCAGGAGCCTCTACCGAACCCCCTGGCAGGAGCCTCTACCGAACCCCCTGGCAGGAGCCTCTAGTGAACCCCTGGCAGGAGCCTCTACCGAACCCCCTGGCAGGAGCCTCTAGCGAACCCCTGGCAGGAGCCTCTAGCGAACCCCTGGCAGGAGCCTCTAGCGAACCCCTGGCAGGAGCCTCTAGCGAAGGTCTAGTAACGCTCCTCTACAGGCACTCTACTGTTGGTCGTCTCTCCCCTTCGCCAGTCCCGGGATACTCCAAAGTCTTCCACTGTCAGAAACAACACCTCTAATCGGCGGCTCACTTAGTCGTCAGGCGGAACTAAGTTGGGAAAGTTCAGGCTGCCCAGGGTAGACTGACCTCCTCAGTACCACTGCTGCCCCACGTCACCTCTGTGGACAAACACGTCATCAGTAAACATCAGTAAAACATCAGTAAAAGTTCTACCAGTACCGAGTAAACTCGGTACTGGTAGAACTAGGAAATACCACTTACTGACTCTGGCATTGATATTCAGCTCATATCACAACAGATGGCGCTGATCTCTAGTCACCACCTCACCTGAGGTCATTCACAGCGACTCCTCTGGCTGACCAAGGCAGGAATCTGGAGCCATTTGCAGGTATTAGACAGCCACCACTAGATGGCTTTGTCCACATTTCTTTCGATACTGTGGGGGCTGAGGAGCAGACTCACAGATGGCGCTGACGTCGCTACTCCATACTGCGACGATGTAGTCGGGTTCGTAACAGAGGTGGTGTCCGGCTATGGCTTGATGGGATGGGAGGGAGGGGGGGATGGGGGGGGGAAGTGGGGTTCGGCCATGATGGGGGGTTTGGGGAGAGTGGGGTCCGGCCATGATGGGGGGTTTGGGGAGAGTGGGGTCCGGCCATGATGGGGGGTTTGGGGAGAGTGGGGTCCGGCCATGATGGGGGGTTTGGGGAGAGTGGGGTCCGGCCTGAGCCTTATCAGCCCCAGGAGCACTCAGGGAAGCAGGAGCCGGACAGAGAGTGACGGCTGAGTTAAGACCAGCCGGTTCCCGCAGTCCGGTCACTCCTGAGAACTCGCGATACCATCTGGCCCCATTCAGGTCAGGAAATTCTTTCGGTAAATCCCAGCTGGAAGAGCGAAATGTATTAGAGTAAGTTATGGTATGAAAGTTATTACGGTCCTAGCAAGTTACTCACATTATGATGCCTTGTTGAACACTCACATTATGCTGCCTTGTTGAACACTCACATTATGCTGCCTTGTTGAACACTCACATTATGCTGCCTTGTTGAACACTCACATTATGCTGCCTTGTTGAACACTCACATTATGCTGCCTTGTTGAACAATCACATTATGCTGCCATGTTGAACACTCACATTATGCTGCCTTGTTGAACACTCACATTATGCAGCCTTGTTGAACACTCACATTATGCTGCCTTGTTGAACACTCACATTATGCTGCCATGTTGAACACTCACATTATGCTGCCTTGTTGAACACTCACATTATGCTGCCTTGTTGAACACTCACATTATGCTGCCTTGTTGAACACTCACATTATGCTGCCTTGTTGAACAATCACATTATGCTGCCATGTTGAACACTCACATTATGCTGCCTTGTTGAACAATCACATTATGCTGCCATGTTGAACACTCACATTATGCTGCCTTGTTGAACACTCACATTATGCAGCCTTGTTGAACACTCACATTATGCTGCCTTGTTGAACACTCACATTATGCTGCCATGTTGAACACTCACATTATGCTGCCTTGTTGAACACTCACATTATGCTGCCTTGTTGAACACTCACATTATGCTGCCTTGTTGAACACTCACATTATGCTGCCTTGTTGAACACTCACATTATGCTGCCTTGTTGAACACTCACATTATGCAGCCTTGTTGAACACTCACATTATGCTGCCTTGTTGAACACTCACATTATGCAGCCTTGTTGAACACTCACATTATGCTGCCTTGTTGAACACTCACATTATGCTGCCTTGTTGAACACTCACATTATGCAGCCTTGTTGAACACTCACATTATGCAGCCTTGTTGAACACTCACATTATGCTGCCTTGTTGAACACTCACATTATGCTGCCTTGTTGAACAATCACATTATGCTGCCTTGTTGAACACTCACATTATGCAGCCTTGTTGAACAATCATATTATGCAGCCATGTTGAACAATCACATTATGCTGCCTTGTTGAACAATCATATTATGCAACCTTGTTGAACAATCACATTATGCAGCCTTGTTGAACAATCATATTATGCAACCTTGTTGAACAATCACATTATGCTGCCTTGTTGAACACTCACATTATGCAGCCATGTTGAACACTCGCATTATTCAACCATGTTGAACACTCACATTATGTCGCCCTGCTGCTAAATGAATTGTGGGGTTCAGTCCCTGAGCCTAATATGTGCCTCTGTAACCCTTTTCTCTACCGCCCACGGGTTGGTTATGGGGTCTCAATAAATGAACTAATTTAACTGGCGTGATCACATTCACAAAGACAGCTGCAAGACCACGATACCACAATAACACGCAGACAGGTTTATCCCGGCCCAAAAGAGAAAAATGGAAAGCAACAGAAGAATAGTTGGTTCAATTAGGGAGCCGGTCGGCCGAGCGGACAGCACGCTGGACTTGTGATCCTGTGGTCCTGGGTTCGATCCCAGGCGCCGGCGAGAAACAATGGGCAGAGTTTCTTTCACCCTATGCCCCTGTTACCTAGCAGTAAAATAGGTACCTGGCAGTTAGTCAGCTGTCACGGGCTGCTTCCTGGGGGTGGAGGCCTGGTCGAGGACCGGGCCACGGGGTCACTAAAAAGCCCCGAAATCATCTCAAGATAACTCAAGATTATTTTATTTAATCAGGAATGTTCGGTCGTGAAGCAATTGAGTAAAAGAACTTGGAGAAACTACAGGAATAACTGAACACCAGAGAGCAGGGAGAGATACTAGAGGGCCAGAAATGAGTACCTCAGAATGAGGAAAGAAGCAGAGAGGCAATATGAAAATTGCATCGTGAGTAAAGCTAAGACCCAATCAAAACTGTGCCACAGCCACATCAGGAGGAAAACAGCAGTGATGATACAAGCGATGAAACTGAGAAAAGACGAGAACAGATATACAGAGAATGACAAGGAGTTGTGCGAAGAACTCGACAAGAGATTCCAGAAGGTCTTCATAATAGAAGAAGTCCCTGCACTTCTGAGTCCCTGAGTAATTTGGTTTCACTGTGAAGGGATGCGTTTACACCAGCTAAGTCTTCTACTAGTGTACGTGCACGTGACGCCTGCCGTGCACCGGGCACGTGAATGGCCATGCACTTGGATTAGATTTGGTAACCCTTACTCGAAACATCCCGTGTTTAGGATCGTTCGAGAGCCTAGGTCATCAGCATTCCAAATATGTTACAATGGCTGTTGTAGCGCATTTGTGGAAATAGTTACAGGGTGTGGCATCTTTTAACTGTAAGAGTGAAGGAGACAGAAGTGAGCGTGGAGTAGCAGAGCTGAGTGAGGTTACCGCCAGCCCACCCCGCTCCCATGGTAACCCAGACAGATAGCCTGCGGGATGACATATTTGGGCGCCAAACATGGAGACTTGTGATTGGCCAAGAGGCATAGGCCGAGGTATGCTTCTTTCTAGTTGGCTAGTTTGAGGAGGACCAGGAAGCCGGCACCCTTCCTGCCCTGGCCGCATGACGCCATTCTGCATTTAGCCATCGCCCGTGGAAGACGTAATATTTACTTAGTCGGCCAGCTGAGTAAAGGCGTCGTTGGCGGTAGCTTCTAGTACATCTTCACATCTGCGCAATATCGACATGGGTCCACTGGGAACGTAGCAGAATCCGGGAACTCGTCGTATTTGCATGTGATTTCAAGGAAGTATATTAATGGATAGTGAGAAGTGGGTAATTCATACGAGCAGAGTGCAATAGACTGTCGTAAGTCCCCATCTCCAATTAAGAATCAGACTTCATCCGATCTCCTGCTAATGTCATTTAGCAGTGGACAGACCTAGGAAAATCTTGCCAGTGTTCAGGGCAGTTTTCCCATAGAAATTCATGGGAATTTTGGCAGACAGAGACTTACGATGTTTGCCGCCATTTTTATACAAACGCCACGCTTCGCCCTGAGTCAGGTGGTGCGAAGTCGTCCAAGTAAGGTAGGGTACGAAACGAACCAAGCAGTGTGAGAGTGTGCCTGGGCTACTCACAGCCTAGCCAAGCCGCCCTGAGGGGGTGGCCACCCACTACAAGTACTGCAGCAGTGTGTGTATGCATGGTAGGATGCGTGAGAGAAGCCAGCTCGTATTATTGAGTAAGTACCCCCCTGTGTGTATTAGTGATTTATATCTCTAAGCCTGAATTCGAGGTCAGGTTTCCGCCCGCATTGTCTCTAGAGCACGTGCTAGGTCAAGGGAAGCGCGGGCACGTGAGATTTTCACCCCTATTTACGTCATTGTCAGTCAAGCGCGGACTTGTACTGTTGTGTGCAGATGTATGTGTGTGTGTGTGTGTGTGTGTGTGTGTGTGTGTGTTTGGTCACATGAGAACACATACAGAGTCTATTAGACTTAGGACCGTAAGGGCCATCGTAGTGTGTTTTATACTCCTGGTGGGATCTGGTGGGATTCTATGTGATTACAATTCTAGGTGAATTGTGCATGTCATGTCCATGCCCATATGTGTAGTCTTTTGCAGGAGAGGAGGTCTAGTTCCGGTCATCATTGTACGGTTATCTTGAGGTTATCTTGAGATGATTTCGGGGCTTTAGTGTCCCCGCGGCCCGGTCCTCGACCAGGCCTCCACCCCCAGGAAGCAGCCCGTGACAGCTGACTAACTCCCATGTACCTATTTACTGCTATGTAACAGGGGCATTTAGGGTGAAAGAAACTTTGCCCATTTGTTTCTGCCTCGTGCGGAAATCGAACCCGCGCCACAGAATTACGAGTCCTGCGCGCTATCCACCAGGCTACGAGGCCCGGTAATGACAGTGTTGTAACACCGGGGATTTCCTGGCATTTGATTATTGTGGTGTGATGCCAATGTGTGATTTTATACCAGTGTTGTGTTTCCCCAAGGCTGTGATAAAGGGTAATTATGTGTATGTATGTGGCTGACCACTTTAACGTAATTTGGTAATTATCGATCCGTGGGATCGCTAATCACTTGCCCAAGTTGATCAGGAGTGTGTTATCTTCTTAGTGTTCCACATCAGCGTTTGAAAGCTGAAGGCTACAGGTGAGGTCAGCAAGTACGATATATAATTATAGTGTCACGAAGCCTAGTGTGTTATTACTGTGGTTGCAGTAATTGTCATTGCAACTGGGTTGCAAAGTGTTGGTCCGTGTTCTAATTGTGTTATTAGAGCACCGTGTTGGTCCGTGTTCTAATTGTGTTATTAGAGCACCGTGTTGGGCCGTGTTCTAATTGTGTTATTAGAGCACCGTGTTCTAATTGTGTTATTAGAGCACCGTGTTCTAATTGTGTTATTAGAGCACCGTGTTGGGCCGTGTTCTAATTGTGTTATTAGAGCACCGTGTTGGGCCGTGTTCTAATTGTGTTATTAGAGCACCGTGTTGGGCCGTGTTCTAATTGTGTTATTAAAGCACCGTGTTGGTGTCATTGCAAAGAGGTTGCAAAGTGTTGGGTCGTGATTAAGTGTTATTTGATCACCGAGTGTTATTGCGGTAGTTCAGGAAATTGTATGGGCTGTATTCTAATGGTTTAGAACACCGAGAGTGTCTTTTAATGGTGTTCTACAGTAACTGTAAATTGCAACTGGATTATAGCTGTTCTTAGACCATTGAGGGTTGAATTATTGTGTCGTGGGTGAACTCGTCAGTGGGACGAGAACTTGGTGTTAGTATTCTGTATATTTGTTGTCATCGAAGTCCAATATTCAGTAAACATTGCTTGAGAGGGCAATTAATGTAACATAAACAAGGGAACACCCATTGCTTATAGAGAAATTGTACTTAAGATAATTTGAGTTAACATAAGATATGTTTGCGTTAATTATTTTTCAAGGAACAGCTGGTTTGGTCGGTCAGGGTGCCTAGCCAAGCAGCCATTTCAGGAGAAGAGATAGTACTGTAGGAATTCCCGGAGGGCTGAAGTCTTGCATTTTTAGTACTGTCTGTTGCATATTATCTGTCAGGTTTTTTTTTTTTGAGATATATACAAGAGTTGTTACATTCTTGTACAGCCACTAGTACGCGTAGCGTTTCGGGCAAGTCCTTAATCCTATGGTCCCTGGAATACGATCCCCTGCCGCGAAGAATCGTTTTTTCATCCAAGTACACATTTTACTGTTGCGTTAAACAGAGGCTACAGTTAAGGAATTGCGCCCAGTAAATCCTCCCCGGCCAGGATACGAACCCATGACATAGCGCTCACGGAACGCCAGGCGAGTGTCTTACCACTACACCACGGAGACTGCCAGGTAATAAAGGGTTCACGGAAGTCAAGGTAGTTAACTCCAATCAGGGTTGATAGATTCACACGAAGGCTACATTGTTTCATTAACGTAACGTCAGTAATTAATATCTGTCAGTTGGACAGGTAATTTGATTGACTCTTGGAAGAGTAAAGTCATTGTTAAGTAACGTAGACGTGGCAATTAGTTATTGGTCCGTGGGATAGTGAGCTGGTCCGTGGGATAGTGAGCTGGTCCGTGGGATAGTGAGCTGGTCCGTGGGATAGTGAGCTGGTCCGTGGGATAGTGAGCTGGTCCGTGGGATAGTGAGCTGGTCCGTGGGATAGTGAGCTGGTCCGTGGGATAGTGAGCTGGTCCGTGGGATAGTGAGCTGGTCCGTGGGATAGTGAGCTGGTCCGTGGGATAGTGAGCTGGTCCGTGGGATAGTGAGCTGGTCCGTGGGATAGTGAGCTGGTCCGTGGGATAGTGAGCTGGTCCGTGGGATAGTGAGCTGGTCCGTGGGATAGTGAGCTGGTCCGTGGGATAGTGAGCTGGTTCGTGGGATAGTGAGCTGGTCCGTGGGATAGTGAGCTGGTCCGTGGGATAGTGAGCTGGTCCGTGGGATAGTGAGCTGGTCCGTGGGATAGTGAGCTGGTCCGTGGGATAGTGAGCTGGTCCGTGGGATAGTGAGCTGGTCACCCGAGTTCATCGTGGTATGGAAGACCCCAGAGGGGAATTCATGTCGTTGATGTCGTTATTGTCGAGCCAGTGTGAAAGGTGACATATTTGTGTATTAATTAATTATTGATCTTCGAGATAGTAATTATTTGTTCGAGGGTAGTCAAGGGTGATTGCCGTTCTCTTATCACTTTAAACATAGAAATTGTAGTACACTATCGAGTGGACGATAGTAACCGATAACGTAACTCGCGCTGGGATTAATCAGCTGTCCGCAATACAGGGATTAATGGGGATTACTCACTGAACACTCGACGGTTAAAGTGTTTATGTAATTCAGAGTTATGAGTGACAGTTGTACAGTTTGATTTGTCTGTGAGAGACAAGATTAAGTTACCGTAAGTGTTAATTTATTATCAACGTAATCAATTAGTCATTGATTGTTGATCGTCCTAGGGACGGAGTGTTAACGTAAGAATTTAATTAATAAGAATTGCTGGAGTTGCCAGTAATCCAATTAGTCATTGTAATATCATTGATAGGCTGCTAGTTTGATTGCATTCCAGCTCCTATTGCAGGGGGTTATCTTGATGTTATCTTGAGATGATTTCGGGGCTTTAGTGTCCCCGCGGCCCGGTCCTCGACCAGGCCTCCACCCACAGGAAGCAGCCCGTGACAGCTGACTAACACCCAGGTACCTATTTTACTGCTAGGTAACAGGGGCATAGGGTGAAAGAAACTTTGCCCATTTGTTTCTGCCTCGTGCGGGAATCGAACCCGCGCCACAGAATTACGTGCCCTGCGCGCTATCCACCAGGCTACGAGGCACTGCAAAAAGCGTAAAGTACTGGAGGATGTTACTGGAGGCGTGTCTCCTAACTCGCCTTATTGTTGTTACGTTAGTGATTATAGATTAGTACGTTTTGCGTGACTGCTTCCTCTGTGATCACTCAGTATGTTCAAGTTAGTTCATTTATACAGCACAACGTGAGTGCAGGAAGGATCCTATAGTCATACTCGTGGCTGGTGTCTAGCTGTCGTAAAGGTGTCACAGGAAGGATCCTATAGTCATACTATACGGGCTGTGGTGGGTATGTGGGCCTGCGGGCCGCTCCAAGCAACAGCCTGGTGGACCAAACTCTCACAAGTCAAGCCTGGCCTCGGGCCGGGCTTGGGGAGTAGAAGAACTCCCAGAACCCCATCAACCAGGTATCAACCAGGTATACTCGTGTCTGGTGTCTAGCTGTCGTAAAGGTGTCACAGGAAGGATTTCGAGTAACGATAGTGATAATTTTTAATTGTTGTAGTAGTTAGTACTTAGTTGAATAAACTGTGTTGTTATGTTGAAGCTGTCTTTCGTTACACCCCACACGTTTTATTGATTTACATTTGTTCTGCCATGTTGCCTGAAATTAATATTGCTATTCATTTGAGACTGCTTTTGAGATTTGGGCTGCATCCTTAGCACCACACAACGAACTAAATACGTTGTGAGAACCCGTGACCAACTCGTTATATTCACTCCAGCGATTTATGAAGGTTGACGGCCTAGTGTAGAGGATCTCAAACTTTTGAGGTCTCGGCGTTTGCTCGCGCCTAGTCATTTGTTCCATGGTCTCTAGAGTGGGGAATGAGCTGCTTACTACACTTAGCGTGTTAGCTAAGCAGGTCCTTCCTCAGGAGACCCATCTAGACTTTCAGCTTAAATTTGACGGATGTAATACTAGAATAATCATGACAAAAAACTCACACTCATCAGTGATGAGGTCAAAAGGAATCTGTTGGAGCTGAATGGGACAAAGGCTGTTGGGTCTGCCACAGTCTCACTGTGGATACTGAAAGAACGTGCAGAGGCACTAAGTGTGCCACTCTCTATGGTGTATAATAGGTTATTGGAAACAGGAGACCAACCGGAAAGCTGAAAGACAGCTGATGCAGTCCCAATATACAAGAAGAGTGACAAGCAAGAGGCACTGAACTATATAGGCCAGTTTCCCTAACTTGTATACCATTCAAGGGGATGGAAAAGATCGTGAGGAAAAAGTAACAGATGGTAAAACGTGCTTCACAGCTTTAATAGAATTCTATGGCCAAGCAACACAAATTAAGCAAGAAAGAGAAAGGTGGGCAGACTGCATTTTCTTGGACTGTCAGAAAGCTTTTGACACAGTACCTCACAAAAGGCTGTTACAAAGGTTGAAGCAACACACAGAAGTAAAAGGTAAGGTGATCCAATGGTTAAATGAGTATTTAAGAAACACGAAACAGCGAGTAACTGTGAGGGGGGAGACATCATAATGGCGAGATGTCACCAGCGGGGTTCCACAGGGCTCTGTACTTGGTGTGGGAAAAAAAAAAAACTACTTTAATAATCCTAGTTATAATATGCAGATAATTGCGCTGCTGTTCTTGTATTAAACTATTAACCAATACTAACACAAATTGATTTAATAACTCGTTCAAAGAAAACGAGGTTATAGTGAAATTTTGCCTTAAACATGGGATATATTATTGGCACGTCATTAAAATATCTACATTCAATACAAATCAATACCGTCAAACTCCCAGTCCAGTGTTAAAATTAATAAAAACTCATTACCTGTGACTGGATCAAACAAAACAATCAATAAAACCAACGCCTCCCTTCCTTTGGTCATAAATAAACAGTAAGTGAACCGGTTCTGGTGGCGTGTGGCAACTTCCCGAGTGGTGGCGTCACCACCCGGGAAGGAGGAGGGAGGCTGCCATTGTTGAAAGAACGTCGCTGTCGTGAGGTAGCACAAACAAGCAGCTACGTTTGCACTCGTAACTAGAGCCATCCCTACATTCTTCAGCTGCCGCAACCTCAAATTAACGAGAGTACCTCGTATCTGGTGTGTCCTAATCATCCTTAATTTTATTACTAGGTCTTTTACTATTATTAATGGCATTCCAGTTAGGAGGCGGGTGACCCCGCAAACCAGGGTGAGCCCCAGTCACAATCTAGTAAAATCCTAATAATCATAATTTTAAACGTGCCATATATGTGATAGGAAGTACAGTTGCAGTTGTTATATAGTATTCTTCTGGCAGATCTTCTGTGGTCACCTGGGACTAAGTGATATCACCCTGTTGCTGCATGTGGGATCAGACGCCATAGGCCACGAGCTCCTTATCTAGCAGACTGCCCACAAGCCCACAGTTATACCCATACTGAAGCCTTCAAATCAGATAAGGCATTGGTGTACAAACTAACTCCAGTAGATTAATAAACTAACACTTAGTATAATTTTTCCCATCAGTCGATAAATTCTCGATTGACAAGCAACTATAGTTAATTAACCTTAACAAATTAACTAGATAAAGTAATTCATTCATTACTTAATTCTTCTATATCCAAATTGATCTTTTGGTACCAAACTGATCCTATTGAGGTGTTCCACAGTTCTCAGCCCAATTAATTCTCCATCATTTAATATGGAAAATGTATTAGTGACATTGTTCTGTAATTTAGTGCGCCAAGTCTTTCTCCTTCTTTGAATTCAAGGACTATGTTTGGATTGTTCCAAAATTTTGAGAGATTTCCTGTCATGAGTGTTTTATTGAAAACATGAGTTAACGGGTGAAAGTATCTCTAAAGCCTCGTTCAGGGACCATGGTGATATTAAGACTGGTCCTATTGATTCTGGTAGACTTATATATTATTAAAATCTTCTACAGTGACTACTATGTCATCCAGTATTTCTTAAGGCCTTTCATCTTGTAACTTGGGTCTCCACGTTGGCTCCTTTGTAAAGACCCTCTGAAATATTTTGTCGAGTTTCTCTCTAATTACTTTCCATTTTCTGTAAGACTTCCAGGACCTTGAAGAAACTCCATGTATTTCTTCATAAGTAGGTGTGCTGCCAAGGTTCTTAAGTACCGGCTAAGAACGTAGCAACATGCAATTCAGGAAGATGTACTTACGAAATTATTAGCAACTTTCAAGAAGTCTGGCTAGATGTCACTAGGGCTTTTTATTTGACCAATAAGAGAGCAGGCAACATTCTTCATCTTAAAGATTTAGCCAATCATGACGCTGGCTTATTGGAGCTCACTTGCCACCTATTTACATCTAAAAATCACCTATCACCTAAAACCCGTTCTCGCACTTGCTTACAGTCAATATTGGCTTATTTAATAAGTGCATATGTGACATACTAATTGATTGTGAATATTTTAATTTACCTTGAAAAGTTTCATAAAAACACCGACCTCACCTAACCTTCTTAGTATGTTAAGATAAGCATCTTATTGCTTCTTATTTACAATTATTACTTAACCTATCAACGGTATAGGTTAAGACTTCCAGAACCTATCAACGGTATAGGTTAAGTAATAATTGTAACTAAGAAGCAATAAGATGCTTATCTTAACATACTAAGAAGGTTAGGTGAGGTCGGTGTTTTCTATGAAGCTTTTCAAGGTAAACTAAAATATTTACAATCAATTAGTATGTCACATATGCACTTATTAAATAAGCCAATATTGACAGTAAGCAAGTGCGAGAACGGGTTGCACCTAAAAACTGCAGCATATTTTTATCTTAAATCTCACCCAGATTTAATTTCAAAATAAAACCAAAAACAAAAAAAATGGGTATGTATAACTAAGGTACACCCCTGGCTATACTTATTGCTAGGTGAACAGGGGCATTTGGTGGTAGCAATTACTCCCACCAGCCCAGGATCATCACTTTCTCTCATATTTCATATCCACCAGTTTTTATCAACCCGTCCTCTTAAAAATACCGTCACTTTTGGCTCGTATGCGCGGCGCTATGGCCAAATTTGGACGTAATTTTAAATGAAATCGACTCACAAAAGTGACGTACTGTTCCGTTTTCTGTTTGAGTCGTCCGGCTTACTCAGCCAGCTTAGAAAAGGATTCTTTCCATTAACGTTTTTCATACCATTTTGAAACTTTATGAGAATTTCCTGCCCACCTAACCTATCAGAGGACCCTTAACTTACTGTTGTTGAAGAAAAAAAGTCCCAAATTTATATTAATGTTTTTTTTTCATTTTCAAATTACGTCCATATTTGGCCATACGGACAAACGGCGAAAAGTGACGTTCTTTTTAAGAGGACAAGTTGCAAACATTTACTAATAACTACTGGTATAATATCTTGCTAATATAAAACTAATTCTAATATCATAAAAGACATATTTACTACAAGTTTCAAGCAGAGAATGCACATATAGCTAGCACGAAGGACTTCTCCTTTATACAACTCACCAGCAAAAATGTTTGTTTATAATAAAATTGATTCTTCCATTTGTGTAGTAGAGAAAAATTAGTTATATCCAGTAATATCCAGTTTACGTAAAGCTATGAGTGGTTGAGACCGTTCTTAGGACGATGGTGTTTATTTACGAAGATTTTCATTCTTAAATGCCTACCTGAATACCGACGTAGCTACTAAGAAGGAAAATGTTAATAGGTACATGCATAACTGCTTCGTGAATCTGGCCCCAGATTGTCCCTTCAACCTGATCTCATAGTCCCATGCTGTAGTTTTTCTCCTTACGTGGGAATAGAACTGCTTGGGTTTGTCCATAGCTTTTACAACGTGTCATTTTTAAATTGCCTCTAAGCTTCCCTCCAGACTAAGATGTATTAATTTTTTGGCTCTCTTTAGTGCATATTTATTGTCCATTGTTCTTAAGTCTCTGTAATTCTCCAGGCTTTAAGGTCCCAGGCTACGGGCCTCGTAGCCTGGTGGATAGCGCGCAGGACTCGTAATTCTGTGGCGCGGGTTCGATTCCCGCACGAGGCAGAAACAAATGGGCAAAGTTCCTTTCACCCTGAATGCCCCTGTTACCTAGCAGTAAATAGGTACCTGGGAGTTAGTCAGCTGTTACGGGCTGCTTCCTGGGGGTGGAGGCCTGGTCGAGGACCGGGCCGCGGGGACACTAAAAAAAAAAGCCCCGAAATCATCTCAAGATAACCTCAAGATAACCTAACCTTTCGTTTGCTTCTATACACCGCCTATGGAACCAAGGGTTTACTGTGTTTTTTCCTCCACCTCGTTCTAGAGTGAAGTGTGGAGCTCCGGTGCTTCTGAACATTTCTGTGCTGTGACTGCCATCGTCTCACTTATTGTCTTCCCTTCCTATTCTCTCCCCAATTACTGTAGCGCCCACGGCTGTAGTCTTTCATCTTCCTCACTGTAGCGCCCGCGGCTGTAGTCTCTCATTTTCCTCACTGTAGCGCCCACGGCTGTAGTCTCTCATCTTCCTCACTGTAGCTCCCACGGATGTAGTCTCTCATCTTCCTCACTGTAGCTCCCACGGCTGTAGTCTCTCATCTTCCTCACTGTAGCTCCCACGGATGTAGTCTCTCATCTTCCTCACTGTAGCGCCCACGGCTGTAGTCTCTCATCTTCCTCACTGTAGCTCCCACGGATGTAGTCTCTCATCTTCCTCACTGTAGCTCCCACGGCTGTAGTCTCTCATCTTCCTCACTGTAGCTCCCACGGATGTAGTCTCTCATCTTCCTCACTGTAGCTCCCACGGCTGTAGTCTCTCATCTTCCTCACTGTAGCGCCCACGGCTGTAGTCTCTCATCTTCCTCACTGTAGCTCCCACGGCTGTAGTCTCTCATCTTCTTCACTGTAGCTCCCACGGCTGTAGTCTCTCATCTTCCTCACTGTAGCGCCCACGGCTGTAGTCTCTCATCTTCCTCACTGTAGCTCCCACGGATGTAGTCTCTCATCTTCCTCACTGTAGCGCCCACAACTGTAGTGTCTCGTCTTCCTCACTGTAGCGCCCACGGCTGTAGTCTCTCATCTTCCTCACTGTAGCGCCCATGGCTGTAGTCTCTCATCTTCTTCACTGTAGCTCCCACAGCTGTAGTCTCTCATCTTCCTCACTGTAGCGCCCACGGATGTAGTCTCTCATCTTCCTCACTGTAGCGCCCACGGCTGAAGTCTCTCATCTTCCTCACTGTAGCACCCACAACTGTAGTGTCTCATCTTCCTCACTGTAGCGCCCACAACTGTAGTGTCTCGTCTTCCTCACTGTAGCGCCCACGGATGTAGTCTCTCATCTTCCTCACTGTAGCGCCCACAACTGTAGTGTCTCATCTTCCTCACTGTAGCGCCCACGGATGTAGTCTCTCATCTTCCTCACTGTGTTTCTGAGACTATCCAGCCCCTGTAGCTCCGTTATGTACTCAAGCAGGGTAATGGGTCGCTAGTTGTTAGGGCGCCTTGTACTCCATCTTCTGCACATCTGCCATATTTTGTGTAAACACTCCGGGTCATTAATCATCCGCTGGAGATATTACGTTATCATGTATACTGTGTAGCCTCTTGTCTAGCAGCCACGTGATCATGTATACTGTGTAGCCCCTTGTCTAGCAGCCACGTGATCATGTATACTGTGTAGCTCCTTGTCTAGCAGCCACGTGATCATGTATACTGTGTAGCTCCTTGTCTAGCAGCTACGTGATCATGTATACAGTGTAGCTCCTTGTCTAGCAGCCAGGTGATCATGTATACAGTATACCTCTTTGTCTAGCAGCCTTCTTAACTTCTTCTAGACTACCTTCAAACTGGCCCTAGCCTGACACAAAGGCTGTACGACATGCTGTGAAAGTTCCGCATAGAGACTTATGCATACACGGCCGACATCAGTAAGGCATTCCTTAGGGTAGGTCTCCAGGAAGAAGACCGTAACTACACAAAGTTCCTATTGATTAAAGATCTTAGTGATCTAAACAGTGAATTAATCAAATGCAGGTTTTTCTTCAGTTCTGTTTGGTGCTACTTCTACGCTGTTTCTGCTTCAAGTAACCTTAGATACGCACTTGAAGAAGTCAAATAGCCCAAATAAAACTGAAATTGGCAATTTATCAAGTCAATTGGACAATTGGATAATTTCCAATGAACAACTAGCAGTGAAAGTAAGCTGCTAAACATATACCATGAGACCAATCGAGAGTTGTTGGGAGCAAATATGCCTCCCCAGACTTGGGTCGCTAATAATACCAACTTGAAAACAACTGATCGAAGCAGCATTTCCCGACTACAAAATACCACAGATGACAAAGGTACTAGGTATCAAATGGGATACGACGTCGTATCAGTTGACCATTAAATCGGTGGAACCAGATACCACCAACCTAACAATGAGGAAACTACTATCTAAAGACAGCAGACCCTTCGACCCCTTGGGACTATTAAGTCCTAAATTGATAAATTGGAAGTTGCTAATGCAGGAATGCTGGGAAGAGAAGATAGGCTGGGTTAATCCACTAACACCTGTCCTGCAAGAAAAGTGGCAGGGGCTAGGGAAGGATCTAAGTATCCTAGAGTCTTTCACGTTCCCTCGGAACACAGTACGTCAGGATTATAACAGGATTATTATAACAGGTTTCTAGGAATGTTTTAACAACTGGTTGTTAAGTCTGAACATTTACACAGGTTAGTTGTTGTGGCTGGTTATTACAAAAGGCTATAAGGGAAAGATTATTTTGGGAAGTTATTTTGTGATATTAATAAGGCAGGTTATTGGGGCACGGAGTTATGAGGAAGTTGTTATACAGGGTGTTACAACATGTTTTTGTGTTTTATTATTTCTGTAAGATATTACTTGCAGAAATAACTTTGATGTTATTTCTGTGCATTATTGCATCAGATTATTATGAGGTGTTATTACTGGAGATTATTAGGGCAAGTTATTATGGCAATCTTTAACATAAGGTTATTACTTCCGTTTGTTGCTTTCGGTTATTACTGCAGGTATTTGCTGCTATTATCTAGACTTGATAATTACCTGAGATCACTACGAGCGGTTATTACAGCAGAATAATATTGCCGTTTCCTAAGGCTGATAATTAAGATTGGTTATTTTTCTTTATTCACACTATTAATACAAATTAATGTGTTGAGGACTTTATTAATAAGGAAGTGTCATGGTCAGTGTGTGGGGTCACCCGCTGGGGTCACGACGGTCCTCAGGTCAGTGTGTGGGGTCACCCGCCGGGGTCACGACGGTCCTCAGGTCAGTGTGTGGGGTCACCCGCCGGGGTCACGACGGTCCTCAGGTCAGTGTGTGGGGTCACCCGCCGGGGTCACGACGGTCCTCAGCTCAGTGTGTGGGGTCACCCGCTGGGGTCACGACGGTCCTCAGGTCAGTGTGTGGGGTCACCCGCTGGGGTCACGACGGTCCTCAGGTCGACCCCATAAACCATAGTGACCTTCCTTTTACCTTAAGTCAACAGTTTAATATTAATTCCCAGAACACGTAATAATCTCAGCAACCGACATAAACAGATGAAACATAAAGTCACCTCAGAAGTTTAGCTTCAATAACAATTAAAAGCGACTAAGAGCAAATTATATAATTGGAGTTTAAAAGTAAATTGAACATATATATTATTACTCTGGGATACTATTAAAATCGGCTATTATTCTGGGATATTACTGTGAGTTATTATTACAACAGGCTATTCTCGTAGATTTTTTAGGGCAAGTTATAACTACAGGTTGTTATACCAGCTTGCTGCTCATTCAGGATATTGAGATTATTGAGGCGGGTTATTATAACAGGTCACTAAAAACTGATTGTTATGTTTGGTCATAACACAAACAACACAAACTAATTGTTGTGGTTGATTATTACATCAGACTATTACGTAAAGGTTATTAGGATAGTTATGATGGATTATTGGAGCGGGGAATTTTGAATCCTGGTTATATAGGGTATTCCAGCATGTTTTTGGGCTGGATATTACCTGGAATTATAGCAAGCTGGGTGGACAGGTTGTAAATGGGAGCCGAGGTATGGTGCCTGTCTTCTCACTATAACTGGGTTTTGTGGGGCATTATTATGGGGGTTATTTTTATGGATCATCTTGGGGTTATTGCTGTGGATTATTTTTGAGGGTTATTGAGGTGGATTATTATGGATGGTTATTGGTGGTGGATTATTTTGAAGAGTATTTGTGGAGGGTTATTGCAGTGGATTATTATGGTAGGTTATTGTGATGGATTAATTTGGAATGTTATTATGTTGGATTATTACAGAGAGTGATTGTTGTGGACTATTAATGAGGGTTATGGTGGTGGATACTTATGGATGGTTATTGAGCTGGATTGTTATGGTGGGTTATTGTGGTGGATTATTGTTTTGAATTATTTTGAAGGGTCTTCCATTGGATTAATATATAATGTTATCGTGGTGGATTATTCTCGTGGAATATTATGGAGGGTTATTGTGGTTAAATAATACGGAGGGTTGTTTAGGTGGATTATTTTGGAGGGTTATTGTAAAGAATATATTTTGAGCGATAGGTGGATTATTATGGAGGATTATATTTGTGATAAATGTGGTTGATTATTTTAGAGGGATTATATGTTGGATTATTTTGGAGGGATTAAGTGTTGGATTATTATAGAGAGTATACGTTGTGGATTATTCTGTTGGATTATTGTCGTTAATTATTATAGAAGGTTATTATGGTGGAATATTTTGGAGGGATATTGTCGTGAAATAATATGGATGGATATTGTGAGAAAATCTGACTCTAATATTTGTAATTAAAATGAAAAGAGACTTCAATAGCTACAAAGGACCACCACTTTTTGAGAAAAAGTGGAAAACAAAATTGAGAACACGTGGATTAGATTGATACCAAGAACTAGTGTCCTATGGATCTAAGTGAAACTGTATTTATCATGAAATAAGAATCAGATTAACTTTCACAAATGGGGGGGGGGGGGGGTACGAGCGCTAGGATACAATTAAGTTTTAGCACCAATAATCCGACGCTGGTTCAATTGTCAGAAAGAAATACGTATGTAAATTCAAATTATTAGTTCATATATAAATCAAATAAATATAGTTAGTAAATAATATAATTTTCATAAATGACAAGTAAATGGTAATTTGGAAGGAAATCATTCATGTAACTAGATGTTAGTATATCTAATACTACACTCCTAGAAAATCAAGTCAGCTTAGGTGTTTGACTGAATTAGTTGGAAACGTGTGGGGCGATAACGGCAGCACACTCCTTGCATCGTGGTGTCGAGCAAGCACAGGGAATGAAATTAATTCTTCTCCTTCACGCCGCTCCCAGTCAAACTGAAAGGCAAATTAAATGTAAAGGTTGTCTAGATTATCGTTAATATCTCATTGTGAAATGAGAATCTAGATTCTGTTCAACTAACTTTGTTTTGTTGATTATTGCGTGGCATAAAGAACGAGCAACCTACATATGAAAAATGTTAACAAGTGCACTTATATAACAAAAATCAGTAGGAACTGGAATTATGCTCGTCCGCAATTGTGTTGCATGCAGACGTAGACCTGGTTGATACCTGGTTGATGGGGTTCTGGGAGTTCTTCTACTCCCCAAGCCCGGCCCGAGGCCAGGCTCGACTTGTGAGAGTTTGGTCCACCAGGCTGTTGCTTGGAGCGGCCCGCAGGCCCACATACCCACCACAGCCCGGTTGGTCCGGCACTCCTTGGAGGAATAAATCTAGTTTCCTCTTGAAAATGAAAGACCTCCACGAACTCTGGCACCCGCTGATGCTAGGATGACGTAACTATGAGTCGTTAATTTGGAGTTCTGCAACACTGTAACTTGGCAAGATTGTTGCCCACACTTCCGTGTAATGGCGTCGGAGAGGCCAGTGTTGATGTGTTCTGTAGTACGCTGTTAATGTCGTCTCTCGCGTAGAGGCACGTTGTTAATGGCGTCTCTCATTAGTGTTCCGTTCAAGAAACCTTAACGTAATAATAATGGCAGTTAGCTCTGCTTGCGTTGAAGAGGCATAGTTCTCAATACGCGATTTTTCTTCATTTCTGCGTTGGAAAGTAGTGATTTGCACTGATTCAAAAGCAGCACTGCAAAGTCTATGTGAAAATCGGGCAGAAAATCTTGCAATAGTCGCTGAAATTAAGAGAGCTGTGAGAGTACTTACCAATCAGGGAAGAGTCGTCAAGTTTCTGTGGATCCCCTCCCATGTTGGAATATATGGGACTGAACGAGCAGATGTGCTGGCTGCTGAAGGCGCTGAAGGAGATCATATTGAATACTTCATACCCAAGACTCTACTACAAATTAGAGGTATTGTCAGGCAACATCACCGTGACAAGGTAACTGAGGAAAGGAGGATAGAAGCACAAACCAGTGAATCTGTACGCTGGTACAACATGGTTGCAGCTCCAAATCCCAACCATTATGGATGAACAGGAGGAGGACGCGGGAGAGAATCAGTAATAGCAAGAATCCGTCTGGGATACAAATATCCACGGAGATACGGAATGGAAACGACTGTTGATCAGCGAAGTTGCAGAATTTGTGATGAGAGTGACGGACACCGCCTTGACCACTATCTACGTGAATGTGAACACCTGAGAGACATTCAAAATATGTGTATAATACTGAACCCCACATTCTTTGAGTAAGGGAAACACTATTTGTCAAATATTGATACTGTTCTTAAAAGATTCCCCCATTTTGCACCCGCAAGATAACGTAAAGCTTTTAAGGGTTGAAAGACGTTAATCTTCTTGTTTGAGGAGCTGTTCACTTGAGACAGTTAAGCAAGTCCCAGCTGTGTCTGGGTACAAGTGACAGGATAAACAACTCAGCGGGTTTTCTTCCTTATGGGGAGTGTTGTACATGCTGCTATGGCGGTATGTCCACTCACAAGATGAGTGGCGCTGCCCAATAAACTCGCCCCTCGGGGCAAAATAAAAATTAATGGCGTCTCTCTCGCGTGGTGGCTAGCACCCTCTCGCGTCTTCTTCCTCCTCCCGAAAGAGCATGCGCGGCTCTCAACAGGCATCTCGAGCGCAAATGGATTTATATATATCGGAATTAACTAAGGAAAGAAGAGATTGTGACGAGTATCTAAGTCACATTTAATTCTTTCATGCTATAATATAACTCCTCATAGCATAAGTCGGTTTATTAAAGCTTCGTAACTAAATGAGTAATATAAAGTGGGATCATTTAACATTTAAATAATTTCGACTGGAATGTTAAATATCAACTAAATAAGGGAGTTCCAGTAAGCATTAGTGTGCTACGAAAATAAACTTATTAGTAAGTAATTATCCTCAGTAAAGGTAATGATAAACTGGACTCTGTTATAAATTCAACTAAATGTGGAAAGAATTCATGTTTCAGCCTGTCGATCCTCACGTCGTCACTCTGACGAGGAAGATCTGGCAATATGGCTATTATAAATCATGATGTTGATCAATTCTACTAGTAATTTTAGTAACTACTTGTGGTTAATACAAAGGTTGTATAAAAATACAAGAGATGTATAAAACTGTTGTTTATTTCCAACAGATATTGTGATGAATGATTTGTTTGTTCAGGCGGGTCACATGAGAGGGGTGAATACAATTCTGGGTTGAGGATTTTATTAATTAGGAGAGTCATGGTCAGTATGTGGGGTCACCCGCTGGGGTCACGACGGTCCTCAGCTCAGTGTGTGGGGTCACCCGCTGGGGTCACGACGGTCCTCAGCTCAGTGTGTGGGGTCACCCGCTGGGGTCACGACGGTCCTCAGGTCAGTGTGTGGGGTCACCCGCTGGGGTCACGACGGTCCTCAGGTCAGTGTGTGGGGTCACCCGCTGGGGTCACGACGGTCCTCAGGTCGACCCCATAAACCATAGTGACCTTCCTTTTACCTTAAGTCAACAGTTTAATATAAATTCCCCAAACACGTAATAAACTCAGCAACCGACATAAACAGATGAAACATAAAGTCACCTCAGAAGTTTGGCTTCAATAACAATAAAAAACGACTAAGAACGAAGATATAGTCGGATTTTAAAAAGAAACTGCACATGAAGGTTATAACTCTGGGATATTATTACAACAGTCTATTATTGCGGGTTATTACTGTGAGTTATTATTCCAACAGGCCTTTGAAGTATGTTATTACTGGGGGTTATTATTACGACAAATTCTTATTGAAGGTATATTCTACATGTTACCATTACAACAGGCTATTATTGTAATGTTTTAGTGAGGTTATTAGGACAAGTTGTTATTCATGCTTGCTGTTTATTAATGTTGATGCTGATTAGTGAGGCGGGTTATTATAACAGGTTACTAGGGTAGTTTTTAACAACTGGTTGTTAAGTCTGATCATTTACACAGGTTGGTTCTTGTGGCTGGTTATTAAACCATTCTATTACGACAAAATTATTAAGGAAGAATATTAAGGCAGGTTATTAGGACGAGGAGTTATGAGGAAGTTGTAATACAGGGTGTTATAATATATTTGTGTGCTCTATTTTTTCTGAAAGCTATTATGTGCAGGAGTAATTTTGATGATACTTTTATACGTTATTGCGCCAGGTTATTATGATGAGTTATTACCGGAGATTGTTAGGGTCGAGTTATTATGTCAAACTTTTGTGGAAGGGTATTTCTTCCGTTTATTACTTCCGGTTATCACTGCAAGTACTTGCAGCAATTATTTACAGTTGTTAATTACCTGAAATCAATACGAGCTGTTATTACTGCAAGAAAATTGGGCAATTTCTTACGGCTGATAATTATGATTTTATCAGCTTAAAAACAGGTTATTTTTTCTTTATTCAAATTTTTAATATAAATTCCCAACACACGTAATAAGTTTTAAAATAGACACAAGGCGCTGCAAGATTATGAACATTGATATAATATGATTCAGCATGATGCCACAATACAATTTGTTCTCATAATACTGATAATATTAATTATCAGTATCAGTTATCAGTTCTCATTAATACTCATAATATCGAACACGGAAAATATTATTCCTTATTCAATAACAAATAAAACCGGGTTGAAGTAATATATATTTCTCTTGAGAAAAAATTATTTCGGAAGGTTATTACTGTGAGTTATCATTAAAGGCTGTTATAGTAGTAATTATGATAAGCAACTTCTGCAGGCTGCTACAGCAAAATATTGCCAAAGGCAGAAACAACATGAATTTTTCAAGTTATTTGGGCTGATAATTACTGCTAGTTATAACTTCTATTTATTATTTATGATATAGAAACAGGTTATAATGTCTGGTTATGTTCGCAGGTTGTTAGACTGACAACTCCACAGTATACCTGAGAATGTGACTGCCAGACGAGGGCTTCTACAGGTTACATGAACATGTGGTTGCCAGGTAAACCAACATCACAGTGTACCTGACCTCTTGGTTTACCAGACAAGCAGTTCCACAATATTGAGAACTTCGTGGTTGCCAGACATGCCAGCTTCGCTGTGTACAAAACAATGTAGTTTTCAGACAAGCAGCTTTGCAGTATACATGACAACATCGTTACTAGGTTAACATCTCCAGAGTATACATGACCACCTCGTTGCCTAACAAGCCAATTTCACAAAATATATGACCTTTTGGTTGCAAGACCAGCAGCTTCTCATGCCCACGTGGCTGTCAAGTCAGCTGTACAGTATACATGACCACGTGACTTTCAACTCTACAGTATACATGACCACGTGACTTTCAACTCTACAGTACGTGGATATCAAGTCAGTTCTACAGTATACATGACTACTTGGCGGTCAGGTCAGCTCTACAGTATACATGACCACGTGGCTGTCAGGGCACCTCTACAGTATACATGAACACGTGGCTGTCAGGGCACCTCTACAGTATTCATGACTATTTGATAAGCGAGCTACAAAGTATACATGATCACGTTATATCTACAGTGCAACCGTTGATTAATGCCAACATAAGTAAACACACTGGTGACCTCTGATGACCCAGAGGTCATAACAGTCTTGACACGAGTCAACGTTTTCAGTCTTAAAATAACAGGAGTCTTGTATTAAGACTTTTCTCATAAGTACTTGAGGGCAGTTTTCACTCCTTAATAGTTATCACTTCCTTCAGATAAAGGTTCTTAGTGTCACTTAGTGTTGAGGTGAAGGTCTATATACAACCCGTCCTCTAAATAGAACGTCGCATTTTGACGTATACTCTCCCTAAGGCCTAAAATTGTCGTACTTGAAAATGGTAGCGGCTCGATATATTTTCATACACTCCAGTTTTCTGTTTTGGGTCCTCTGGTAGGTTAGGATAATGGGACTTTAGTACGACAGTTTCTTAACGTTGGGAAACTTTAGGAGGACGGACTGCTATATAATACTTTGTGAGTCTTGACTAATCAGGAAGAGTCATGGTCAGTGTGTGGGGTCACCCGTTGGGGTCACGACTGTCCTCAGGTCGACCCCATACGCAAGTTTATCTTCCTTTAACTTAAGTCTACATTTTAATATAATTTCCCAAAACACGTAATAAACTCAGCAACCGAACATGTTGAATAAAGTCCTGAACAACAGATGAAACATAAAGTCACCTCAGAAGTTTGGCTTCAATAACAATTAAAAGCGACTCAGAATAAAAGATATAACTGGGGTTTAAATGATACTTAATATAAAGTCCACTACGGGCTCACCATAGCCCGTGCTACTTGAAACTTTTTGTTCCGAGTAGATGAATCTCAAACAATAACAACAACAGATGTTCATTATAGTATTTTGTTGCGAAATTTTTACGGGTTATTATTACAACAGGCTATTATTTTAGATTATTACTGCAGGTAATTACTTCAACAGGCTATTGTTGAATGTTATTACTGCAGGTTATTATTACAAAAAGCAATTATTGTAGGTTATTACTGAAATATATTATAAAACAGGTTATTTATTATTTGAGGGTTTTAGTGCCGGTTATAAGGGCAGGTTGTTATCCCAGCTTGTTATTAATTGATATTGATGCTGAATAATGAGACGGGTTATTATAACAGGTTACTAGGGAAGTTTTAACAACCGGTTGTTACGTCTGGTCATTTACACGGGCTGGTTGTTGTGGCTGGTAATTACACCAAGCTATTTGGAAAAGGTTAATTCGGAAAATTATTATGTGAGGATATTAAGGCAGGTTATTGGGGCGCGGGGTTATGAGGAAGTTGTTATACAGGGTGTTACAACAAGTTTTTTTGTGTTTTAAAATTTCTGCAAAATATTACGTGCAAAAATAACTTGATGTTGCATATGTACGTTATTGCATCAGGTTATTACAAGGTGTTATTAATGGAGATTATTAGAGCGAGTTATTATGTCAAACTTTACCAGAAGGTTATTACTTATATTTATTACTTCCAGATATTGCTGCTATTCTTTACAATTGGTTATTACTTGAGATCACTACGAGCGGTTATTACAGCAGGATAATACTGTAGTTTCCTACGGCTGATAATTAAGATTGCTTATTTTTCTTTATTGAAACTATTGATATATATTACTGGGTTGAAGACTTTATTAATCAGGAAGAGTCAAGGTCAGTGTGTGGGGTCACCCGCTGGGGTCACGACGGTCCTCAGGTCGACACCATGGAACACGGAACCTTCCTTTTACCTTAAGTCAACAGTTTAATATAAATTCCCCAAACACGTAATAAACTCAACAACCGACATAAACAGATGAAACATAAAGTCACCTCAGAAGTTTGGCTTCAATAACAATAACAATTAAAAGCGACTAAGAACAAAATATTTGATTGGGGTTTAAAAAGAAACTGAACATTAAGGTTATTACTCCGGGATATTATTACAACAGTCTATTATTGTAGGTTATTACTATGAGTTATAACTACAACAGGCTATTCTCGTAAGTTTTTAGTGCAAGTTAAAATGGAAGGTTGTTATACAAGCTTGCTGTTCATTCAGATTATTGACACTGATTATTGAGGCGGGTTATTATAACAGGTCACTAGGGATAGTTTACAACTGATCATTTACGCAAAGTGATTGCTGTGGTTGGTTACAACATCAGCCTATTAGGAAAAGGTTATTCGGCTAGTTACGACGGGTTATTGGGGCGAGGAATTACGAGGAGCTAGTTATAAGTTAACAGTCTAGTTACTTGTAACAGGAAGTTAAAGCATGTTTTTGTGCTTTATAATTTGTGCTGGATATTACATGGAATTATTTGTGGTATTTCTACTCGCTATTACGTCTGGCTATTATGTCGTGTTATTCCTGTAGGTTATTAAGGCGAGTTATTATTGCAAACTTTTGTAAAAGGTTATTATTTCTGGATATTACTTCTGGTTATTGCTGCTATTCTTTACAGTTGGTAATTACCTGAGATCACTATGAGCGGGTAATACAGCAGGATAATACTGCAGTTTCTTACGGCTGATAATTAAAATTGGTTATTTTTCTTAATTCAAACTATTAATATAAATTCCTAACACACGTAATGCGTTTTAAAATAGACACAAAGAGCTACATTATAATGCAGCATGATGCAACATGATACATCATGATGCAACATGATACATCATGATGCAACATGATACATCATGATGCAACATGATACATCATGATGCAACATGATACATCATGATGCAACATGATACATCATGATGCAACATGATACATCATGATGCAACATGATACATCATGATGCAACATGATACATCATGATGCAACATGATACATCATGATGCAACATGATACATCATGATGCAACATGATGCAACATGATACATCATGATGAAACATGATACTGTAACGGGAGGCCCGACTGAATGTCTCCCTTCTGCCTTTTATCCCGCCGTTAATTAACAAATCTGATGTTCACCAGAGTCCTGCTGGACCTTCAGTTTCGCCCTCGCGACCTTGGGCGTTTTATCACCTACACATCACGACACGAGAACGTTGTACCTTGTTACTAGCAAAACTCTGAGACCCTCCTGCTGCCACCACCGATCCCGAATATCTCTATAATCCCCCTAATTGATTGCGGGAACTGGCAAATCAATTACTTCTGAACCAACGACAGTGGTTCCCCAATTATGTGAACGGGAGGATTGAATCTACTCTAAAGTGTGGACTAACTCAACTGAAGGAGCTTATATATATATTTTGAATAGACTAAGGGAGGCTTACAAAGTTAACATGAGGTTTACTCAACAATCCATGGATCGTGGATTCATTAATACAGGAACACATAAAAATGGGGGAAACTCACTCAAAACACCTTAATTCAATTACAAGTTTAATTAAACATAAAAGATATATATTTTACAAAGAATGAACACTTGCTATCTGAGGCACTGATGACGATTACATTAACTGGACACTTCACTACAAGAAAAGCCATTTTACCTTACATGCCAAGACCCCGGGTCAGATGTTGCGACCCTGTCTCAGGGAGGGACCTGTCTTGCCCAGCTGATGCCCCAAACTCACTGACTCCTTGTCCTTGACCCAGCTTCCAGCAGCTACCCAAGATTACTCCGCCCCTCTCACTCACTGACAGACTAGCTATCCTGGTTAATTGACAAAGATAATCTATTCAAACACATGGTAATTATATAGACACTAATCAGGTTTAATTATTAATTTCCATTTTATATATCCTATGAATTTACCTCATTTAAATGAGTTAATAAACAAGATGATAGGTACTTATTTTCCACAAGTTTTGATGTTCTTTTAACTGGGATGAGGTCACACGGCTCATCAGAAAGTAGTTATTATTCTAAATGAATTCTCTGCCCCTTTCCCCAAACACTTGTTACTATTAAAAGGAGTCTATATATTTCCTTGCTTACTGTAGATCTTGATCCCAGTCTCAGATATATAATAATCTCAAAACTCAGCAATAACCTTGTACATGATAAATTAACTAAGGTGGCGTCTGGGAAGAGAGGAAGGGTGAAGGTGGGGGGTGAGATGCAGGCTTGGTGGGGAGGGGGGGGGGGGGTGGTCCACTTGCATCCTGACCTGGGTCGGCTTTGTAAGTTCCCCAAGTTTCTCTTTATTCTAAATGATGTTAAATTAACATAGGTGCTTAGGCAAGGTTGATTATACTACTTTAATATGTATATTACTTTAATACGTGCATTTCTGTAACTTAGCTTAGTGAGTTAAACACAACGTGTTTGGCAAATCTGACTAATCCCCCGCTGTAATCACATTGGGAATCTTGTCTGACAATTCAGGTAGACAGCACCACTGACTCCCATCCTAGATTGTGTCCCCTGTATGATACCATATAATACAAGCTCTGTAAGTTTCTTAACCAGCTTAGCTTGTTACAATGCAACATGATGCAACTTGATGACAGGTTATAATTTGTACTCATAATATCGCACATGGAAAATATTATTCCTTATTCAATAACAAATAAAAACGGGTTTCATAAAATATGTTTCTTTTGAGAAAGACTTTTTCTGAAGATTATTACTGCTAGTTATCATTGAAGGCTGTTATTGAAGCAATTATGATATGCAATTTCTGAAGGCTGTTACAGCAAAATATTGCCAAGGCAAAACCAGCAAGAATTTTACAAGTCATTTGGACAGATAATTACTGCTGGTTATAACTATTAGTTATTAGTTGTGATATAGGAACAGGTTTTAAGGTCTGGTTATGTTCGCAGGTTGTTAGACTGACAACTCCACAGTATACCTGAGAATGTGACTGCCAGACGAGGGCTTCTACAGGTTACATGAACATGTGGTTGCCAGGTAAACCAACATCACAGTGTACCTGACCTCTTGGTTTACCAGACAAACAGTTCCACAATATTGAGAACTTCGTGGTTGACAGACATGCCAGCTTCGCTGTGTACAAAACAAGGTAGTTTTCAGACAAGCAACCTTGCAGTATACATGACAACATCGTTGCTAGGTTAACATCTCCAGAGTATACATAACCACCTCGTTGCCTAACAAGCCAATTTCACAAAATATATGACCTTTTGGTTGCAAGACCAGCAGCTTCTCATGCCCACGTGGCTGTCAAGTCAGCTGTACAGTATACATGACCACGTGACTTTCAACTCTACAGTACGTGGATATCAAGTCAGTTCTACAGTATACATGACTACTTGGCGGTCAGGTCAGCTCTACAGTATACATGACCACGTGGCTGTCAGGGCACCTCTACAGTATTCATGACTATTTGATAAGCGAGCTACAAAGTATACATGATCACGTGATATCTACAGTGCAACCGTTGATTAATGCCAACATAAGTAAACACACTGGTGACCTCTGATGACCCAGAGGTCATAACAGTCTTGACACGAGTCAACGTTTTCATTCTTAAAATAACAGGAGTCTTGTATTAAGACTTTTCTCATAAGTACTTGAGGGCAGTTTTCACTCCTTAATGGTTATCACTTCCTTCAGATAAAGGTTCTTAGTGTCACTTAGTGTTGAGGTGAAGGTCTATATACAACCCGTCCTCCAAATAGAACGTCGCATTTTGACGTATACTCTATCTAAGGCCAATAAATTTTCGTACTAGAAAATGGTAGCGGCTCGCGAAATTTTCATACTCTCCCGTTTTGTGTTTTGGGTCCTCTGGTAGGTTATGATAATGGAACTTTAGTACGACAGTTTCTTGACGTTGGGAAACCCTAAAAGGACGGGCTGCTATATAATACTTTGTGAGTCTTGACTAATCAGGAAGAGTCATGGTCAGTGTGTGGGGTCACCCGCTGGGGTCACGACGGTCCTCAGGTCGATCCCTATTGACTATACCTTCTTCCTTTTACCTAAGTTTTACCTTTCATTTTAATATAATTACCCAAATCACGTAATAAACTCTGCAACCGAACATGTTGAATAAAGTCCTTAACAAAAGATGAAACATAAAGTCACCTCCGAACTTTGGTTTTAATAACAATTAAAAAGCGACTCAGAACAAAATATATAACTGGGGTTTAAATGATACTTAATATAATATTTTTTTGTGAAATTTCTTCGCTTTATTATAACAACAGGCTATTATTGTAGGTTATTACTGCAGAATATTATTAAAACAGGATATTATTGTAGGTGATTTCTGAAGGTTATTATTACAACAATCTAATAATATCTGCTATAACTGCTAGTTATTATTACTACAGGCAGTTATTGTATATGATTAATGTAGGTTATTATTTCAACAACCTATTACTGTAGGTTATTAATAATATTTTTACAACAGGATTTTGCTGTGGGTTATTACTACTTGTTATTAATACAACAGGCTATTATTGTTGCGTTCAAGTGCAGATTATAAGAGCAGGTTGTTATTTTCGTTTGCTGTTTATTGATATTGAACAAAATTGGGGTTTAAAAATAAACTGAACACATATCGTATTACTCCGGGATATTATTACAACAGGCTATTCTCGTAGGATTTTAATGCAAGTTATAATTTTAAGTTGTTATGCCAGCTCGTTATTCATTTAGGATATTGAGACTGATTATAGTTGCAGGTTATTATAACAGGTGACTAGGGATAGTTTAACAACTGATTGTTACGTCTGGTCATTTATCCAAACTAATTGTTGTTGTCGGTTATTATATCAGGCTATTACATAAAGGTTATTAGGTTTGTTAAGATGGATTATTGGGGTGAGGATTTACGAAAGCTGGTTATACAGGGTGTTGCAGCATGTTATAGTGCTGGATATTACCAGCAACTATTGCAAGCTTTGTGGACCAGCTTTAAGGGTGCATGGTATGGTGTCAGGTCTCACTATAGCAAACTGGGTGGACCAGCTGTGCATGGGCTCCTGGGTATGGTGATAGGCCTGTCACTACAGCAAGCTGGGTGGCCCAGCTGATTTTAGTATGGGGTGGCGGGATTTTCTATGAAACTTGGTTATTTAACCAACCTGATACTAGCTTACCATAGAACAGAGACCCCAACCACTCCCTGACAGAAATATGACTGACCACGACAGCCACACTTCTGCTGCCGTCAGTCGATCAGCAATGGGCACTGGAGAGATGCAATTATTAGAGAGATTACCCTGGTAAGCGTCTTGATCTTGGTGAGGGGATCAGCGTCACCTTTATTCAGGGGTGCGGCTCCACGGCCTAATTGTCATGAGTCACACCCAAATCGAGCCGCCGCGCTCTCCTTATTCTGGGATGATCTCTCAAATTCCCTTTGAAGAGTTATTGTCCACTATCACCCAAGTTACAGAAGTGTCTCTCTCTCTCTCACTAGCCAAGAAGCCTCACCAGGACAAGAGCAAACACCAGCTAACATATGAAACATTTAAAACATAAAAACATACACATGAATATGTTCAAGAATAGTGATATTACAATGCAACCTCCGAGGCTACTACCAACTGATAACACTCCAATATTCCCTTTGGTCTTCATCATATAACCATATTAGGCTGCTGCTCAATCTTCAGCTCACAAGGTACTGGATCCTTCACTGCTTTGGGCTGAAATACAGGTCACAAAAATATTCATTCAACTCCTACTGCAAAATAGACAACCATCTTTCAACTTGCACTGCGCCTTTCACCAGAAACACAGTCAAGCACTCCTTTAAACGTCAATGTGTCCATATGACCCTCTGTTCTATTCCTCGAGGACTATCAATTACATCTGTCTGGATCCTCGAAATGAGATTAGGTGCTCTATGCAGTTCCTCCAATCTGCTGCTCCTGTTCGAAGTCCTCCTCGAATGTCAGTGAAGCTCTCTCACATAGCTTCACACTAAAGACGTGTAGCTCCCTACAATACTTGACGATTCATTATGTCCATGGAGTTCCACTCCTCACTGGAAGTCCTACTCCACCTTGGAGTTTAGTTCCCACTGGAAGTTCAGCTTATACTCCTCCTCTGGTGCGAAGTTCCTTCACTAACTTCTCCTACAAAAACTCGCAGAATTCGTATCTCGGGGACGCTCAACTTTGGCGCTCCAAGATTGCGTCCTCTAAGACGTCCAATAAAGTTTCCTTAAAACTGCCTCACTGCTCTTCTTCTGCTCCTGACTTGAGCTCACACAGTCGCCTGGCAGGCTCCACTCATAGACCCCTGCTAAACCTCCTCCACATGAGGATACCACGATTAAGATTTCCACACAGGTACGACCACCACTAGACTTCAGGTTGTCTCCAAATCTTCATAAATATCGACAAGTAACGTGCGTCGCGCCCTTGGCAGCTTCCTCAAGAGTCATGCACTGTACCCGGCACCCAAATACTTCATCCAGAGCCTTATTCCTCTATATTCCTGGGACACTGAAATGCACGTTCTCATCTGACGACTGCGGCAACTCAAGTGGCGTTACGACGTCTGCTAGCATCACATAACTTCACAAACTAGTGACATCCTATCTCCAGTAACATTGACAAGATGCTCATTCTCTGCCTGTATTATTTAATCACTCACTGAAGTTTATTATATATATATATATATATATATATATATATATATATATATATATATATATATATATATATATATATATATATATATATATAACTGGGTGTCCTCCCCCACTAACGTATACTTCAAAATGTTTTAATGCCAGGATCAATGCCAATGCTAAGGTCTCCTTCTCTACGGTACTGTATGATCTCTGATGCTTGACAAACTTCTTGGAGAAGAAAGACACGGGGCGATAAATTTCATCCTTCCGCTGCGTCATTAGGAGCTCCGGGCCCCCTAAGTTACTGGCATCCATAAACAACGCAAACGGTGCTTCAGTCAATAGTCTCTTGGTTTTATCAAAGACTTTTGTGCTATTCCGTTTCACTCCAACTTTTTATTCTTAGACAATAAACTCGTCACAGGAGTGGTTACGGTGTGCAAATTCTTAAATAATTTCCGATAATATCCAATCATTCCTAGGTACCTCAACAATTCCTTCTTTCATTTGGGTACTGGGAAATTATTAATGACTTCAACCGTCGTCCTCACTGGAGCAATCTCGCCTTGCCCTACAACATAACCTAGGTGCTCCAGTCGGGCTTTTTTTAATTCCCTCTTTGCTAAGGTAATTGTCATATTGGCCTTCTCTAATCGCCGGAACAAATCCAGTAGTCTGTCTACATGCTCCCTCCAGGAGTCTTCAAACACTACAATATCGTCGATGTATACTCCTCAACCCGTTGTGCCTTGCAGCATTTGGTTCATCACTCGTTGGAAACATGGTCATCCTCTAAATGACCCAAGTTCTCTCGCATCTTAACTAGGCTGTCCGTGTTGGACATCTTCACTCCCTCAGACCTCTCTAACTTACTGTTGTCCTCTCCGTCTCCTCTCCCTGCATTCCACAAGTCAAGAGCTAGACATCTATTGTCTGTACCTCCTCTGTCGTCCTCATACCTCGGTTCGTCGTCCTCAGGCTTCAGTCCGTTGCCATCATACTTCACTTTGTCGTCTTCATCGACTATCTCTTCTTTTATCTACACATTAACCTGTAACTTCATCCTCTTCGACTCTCAGCGAACCTTAGACTTTCTTCTACTCCTTCATGCTTGCACTATTATCTTCCTCTTCTCCAGTTCCGCTCTACTACGCAATTCTAATTCTTCCTATTTAACTCTTCCTCGTTCCCTCCAGGGTTCCTCAAGTGTTGTACCACACTCAACTGTATTCGACCGTACTTGTTGCTCTACCTCTTCTAGAGTGCTAGAGTGCTATCTCTCTACAATACTATCTTTTCTCACTTCATCGTCTTGGCTATCACTCCTCTTCACTGTCTCTCCTACACACTTCCGGAGAAATGTGACAACTTCTGACATCTCACACCACTCAACTTCATCATCCCAACACTTCTGTTCCTGTGGACGACTTGTCACCCTATTCTCGTCCTCAGTCTGAACACATTCTTCTTGACCTCTGTTCAACACAGTTATCTCCACTTTCTGGTTCTTCAGTTCAGCAGGTTGGGCTCTACTTAGGTTCACTCTATTCATATTCATCTTCTCCGGCAGGTCATCTTCATCTCTGACCTCTCAGTGCCCTCGTTTTCACGAGTTGGACCTTCACCAAAAAGCCATGCTATCTCCACGTAGGTCTCTTCCTCAGTGGAGTCAACACTGTTACTTCACCACCAGTGTCTCGCTCGTCGGCAACCTCTGCCCTGGTCACTACACAGGCAGGGAGGCTACACAATGACTTGGCTATCCTCTGACTCATCAGCTTTCACTATGAGCACCAGTAACACATTCGACCCGAACAAGTCATTACCCAGGATCACTTGTATCCCTGGAACAGGTATGTCAGGACACACGCCCAACATTACCTCTGCCGACAAATAGTCTGACTTCAGTCTGACAGTACATATGGGCATGTCACTCTCCGACAATAACCCATGCACATTTATTTTCCGAATGCCAGCTAAAAGTCAATCATCCCAGTTCAGGCTTCTCAGAATCAAGCTTTGATTCGCTTCTGTATCTCTGAGGATATTTACTTCCACTTCAGGTTGGTCTGCTATGCTGACCCAAACTTTACTGGTGAACGGACCATACCTCTCGTTCACTAAGCTTCCTTTCTGTGGTTTGTCCTATATTAAATTCACACATGAGTTTCGGGGGTCATGCATTGTCAGGGGTCACAACTCTCTTATCCTGTCTACTATCTCTCATCATGTGACCATGTCCGTTACATTTGTAGCATCTTACTTGGGAGTTATTTCTTCTATATCCCTCTGAGTGGCTTTGGCTCTGTCCATTCGCGTTGGAGGTTCTCTGCACAGGCGCACTACCTGCACTATGCTGTGTCTTGCTAGTCTCTTGTGGCCAGATTCACGAAGCAGTTATGCAAGCACTTTCGAACCTGGGGCCAGACTCACGAAGCAGTTTTGCAAGCACTTTCGAACCTGGGGCCAGACTCACGAAACAGTTTTGCAAGCACTTTCGAACCTGGGGCCAGACTCACGAAGCAGTTTTGCAAGCACTTTCGAACCTGGGGCCAGACTCACGAAGCAGTTATGCAAGCACTTTCGAACCTGGGGCCAGACTCACGAAGCAGTTTTGCAAGCACTTTCGAACCTGGGGCCAGACTCACGAAGCAGTTTTGCAAACACTTACGAACCGTACATCTTTCTTCAATCTTTGGCGGTTCTGTTAACAATTATTAAACAGTTAATGAGCTCAGAAGCACCGGGAGGCTATTTATAACAATGACATCAGTTGATTGGGAAGTTTTCATGCTTGTAAACTGTTTAATAAATGTAACCAAAGCCGTCAAAGTATGAGGAAAGATGTACACGTTCGTAAGTACTTGTGTTACTGCTTCGTAAATCTGGCTCTTGACTCCATGGAACATACTTAGTTTCTCGCTCAACTCCTTCATCCTCACTTTCAGATGAGGTATATGACCTCCTTTTCTGTGTTTTAGGACACTTTCGTCTATTCGCTCATCTAACAAAATTGTTCTCACCCCAGGCTCCCCTGGGTCTCCCATAATTATGACTCACATCACTTTTCCATCTGTTTTCCCTCAGGCTATGATAAGCCTCTGTAATCATATCGCTCTGATAAGCCTCTGTAATCATATCTGCACTCTCTGCTACGTCTCTCACATTTCTTACTCCTGCCTCTTGGATCTTGAATTTCGTCTCGGGGTGCATCATTTCTAGAAATTTCTCCATGATCATCAACTGTTTTAGATCATTATGAAATTCCACCCAGACAGCTTCCATCCACCTCTGGAAACGCCTTTCCAGGTCTCTAGTTGTCTCGGCAAATGTGCTTGCAGGAGCTTTCGTCATTTCTCTGAAGCGCTTCCTATTTGCTTCAGGGGTTAACTGAAACGAACACAATCTGCTGTTCTTCACAATCCAGTAGTCAGACCAGGTTGACTGGTTCTGCCACTCTCTGGCAGCACCAGTCAACCGTAATTGGACCAATTGGGCCCACTCTCCCTGTGGAGAGTGGGCCCATTGTTTGATGTCGGCTACCTTCTCAAAGTGGTCGATGAGGCTTTCTGACTCCTCCGGCACAAACAGTGGAATATCTTTTTCTCTAACTGTGATCCTGTGGGAGTTCACAGAGACAGAGTTCACTGTGACACCACACGTGTGTGGTGCCCTCTGGCAAACCACGTTCAATTCCATGCTCTGACAAAGCTCTGTTTGCTTCTATTTCCAGTTTTGTTTTCTCTTTCTCTTGTTCTAGCTCCAGTTCCCTTACCCTGGTTTTTTCGTTTTCAATTTCTTCCTCTAATTTAATTATCTCCTTTTCTTGTTCCACTTTACTTTTCTCTTTTTCTACCTCTAATTCTTGCTTCAACCTCTCTAGTTGGAACTGCCTCTCTGTCCTCACGTTCTTGTTCCATCTGGAGATCTACCTGAAACCTTTCCAAGATTATATTTCGCCTATTTCGGCTACTGCAGCTACTCCTACTACTGCGAGTATTCCTACTTGATCCTTGGGATCACACTTCGTCTCGTTTGGCATCTTCCTTTCCACCTTCACCTCTTTTCTGGGCTCATTGTTCTACCACTTCATTCCTAGCTTTCAACTGCCTAAAGATCTCCTCCTTTATTCCAGCCACTTTGGATGACTTAACCCTAACACCACATTTCTCCGCAATTTGTCTTAACTGGTCCCTTGTGCACCCTTCTACATCTTCAGGCTTGCTGGGCTCTACAAATGCTTGCACCCTATCCTTCCTGTTCCGGGAGTCTTCCTGAGAGAGAGAGATAATCGTCAAACAGTTATGTGCTACCTACAGCTGCTATGGGTGTGTCAGTCCAACCTCCTGGACTCGAACTGTGGGTGTGTCAATTCAATCCCGGACTGGACCCCAATTCTATCTGGGGGTTGGAGATTTTCTTTGAAACTTGGTTATTTAACCAACCTGATACAGTACTAGGCTACTGTCGAACAGAGACCCCAACCACTCCCTGACAGAAATATGACCAACCATGACAGCCACACTTCTTATGCTGTCTGTCAGTCGACCAGGATGGACAATGGAGTGCTTGCAATTATTTGGGAGATCACCTTGGAAAGCGTCATGATCTTGAAGAGGGGTTCAGCGTCACCATTATTCAGGGGTGCTGATCCACTGCCTAATTGTCATGAGGACACACTCAAATCGAGCCGCCGTGACTCCCCGCAATTTTCTTATTCTGGGATGATCTCTTAAATTCCCCTTTGATGAGTTATTGTCCAATATCACCCAAGTTACAGCCGTCTCTCTCTCTCTCTCTCTAACCAAGAAGTCTCACTAGGACAAGAGCAAAAACCATCTAACAAATGAAACAATACAAAAAAACATACACATGAATATGTACAAAAAAAGTTATATTACAATAGAACCTCCTTGGCTGCTACCAACTGAAAACACTCCAAATATTCCCTTAGGTCTTCATCCTATAACTGTATTTCCACACAGGTACGACCACCATAAGACGTCAGGTCGTCTCCAAATCTTCATAAATACCGAGAATTAACGTGCGTCACACACTCGGCAGCTTCTTCAACAGTCATGCACTGTAGCCGGCACTCAAATACTTCATACATAGCCGTATTCTTCAATATTCCTGGACCACTGGAACGCACGTTCACCTCTGACGACTGCGGCAACTCAAGGGGCAATACCATGTCTGCTAGCGTCACATAATGTCACAAACTGTCGACATCCTATCTCCAGTAACATTGACAAGATGCTCATTCTCTGCCTGTATTATTAAATATTCATTGATGTTTATTATATATATTTCTTCCTCTGACCTCTTAATCTCTTGTCAGAAATGCAAAATAAACTCTCATCAGGTAGACTCGTTTCCCCAGGCTACCTTGGGTCATAACATTATGTGTCTGGATATGGTGGTAGGTCTTGTCATTATAGCAAGTTGGGTGGACCAGCTGTATATGGGTGCCTGGGTATGGTGCCAGGCCTGTCACTATAGCTGGGTGGCAGTTTTCCCGATATTTTACATTTCTTACCAAACTAAGAGTTCTTGGCCCAGTGACAGTGTCAGTAGAGTGGGTTGTGTGCTGTGTAAACTGTTGGTTATTATGGTGGGTTATTGTGGTGGATTATTATGGTGGGTTATTGTGGTGGATTATTATGGTGGGTTATTGTGGTGGATTATTATGGTGGGTTATTGTGGTGGATTATTATGGTGGGTTATTGTGGTGGATTATTTTGGAGTGTTATTGTAGTGGATTATTATGGAAGGTTATTGTAGTGGATTATTGTAGTTGGTTATTGTTGTGGATTATTATGGTGGGTTATTGTCGAGGATTATTATTGAGGGTTATTGTGGTTGATTATTTTGGAGGGTTATTGTAGTGGATTATTATGGAAAGTTATTGTGGTGGATTATTATGATTATTATGGTGGGTTATTTTCGTGGATTATTAATGAAGGATATTGTGGTGGATTATTTTGGAGGGTTCTTGTGAAGGATTATTATGTAGGGTTATTGTGGTGGATTATTGTGATGGATTATTATTATTGAGGGTTAATGTGGTGGATTATTATAGTGGGTTATTGTTGTGGATTATTATGAAATGTTATTGAAGTGGGTTATTGTGGCAGATTATTTTGAGGGGTTATTGTGGTGGATTATTATGGAGGGTTATTATGGTGAATTATTTAGTTGTTCAGGCGGATCACCTGAGAAGGAGAAGTCATGCTGGGTCATTACTGGGTTGATGGCTTTATTAATTAGGAAGAACCATGGTCAATGTCTGGGGTCACCCGCTTGCGTCCCGACGGTCCTCAGGTCGACCCGATGTTCACGCATTTCTTCCTTTTACCTTAAGTCAACATTTTAATATAATTACTCAAAACACGTAACAAACTCAGCAACTGAACATGTTGAATAAAGTTCTGAACAGCAGATGAAACATAAAGTCACCTCAGAAGTTTGGCTTCATTAATAAATTAAAAGCGACTATTAGAACAAAAGATATAATTGGGTTTAAATGATTCTTAATATAATATTTTATATTGCAAAATTATTGCAGGTTATTATTAAAACAAGCTATTATTGAAGATTATTACTAAAAGGATATTATTACAACAGGGAATTTTTGTAGGTTATTACTATGGGTTATTATTACAAAAGGGTGTTATTGTAGGTTATTACTTGGGGATATTTTTACAGAAAACTATTAAAACTATATTATAAGTAGCTATAATAAGCTATTACAAGCAGGATATAACAGCAGGTTGTTATTCCAGCTTGATGTTTATTAATATTGTTGCTGGTTAGTGAGGCGGGTTGTTATTACAGGTTACTATGAAAGTTTTAACAACTGATTGTTAAGTCTGATCATTTACACAGGCTGGTTGTTAAGGCTGGTTACACCAGACTATTAGGACGAGGATATTTCTGGAAGTTATTACGTGAGGATATTGAAGAAAGTTATTGGGGCACGGAGTTATGAGGAAGTTGTTGAACAGGGTTTTACATTTTTTTTTTTAATTTATGTAAGATATTACGTGAGTAAATAACTTGATGTTATTTTTGTACGTTATTGCGTCAGGTTATTATGATGTGTTATTACTGGAGATTATTAGGGCGAGTTATTATGTCAAACTTTTACAGAAGGTTATTACTTCTCTTTATTATTTCCGGTTATTACTGCAAGTATTTGTTGATAATATTTACAGTTGTTAATTACCTGAGATAACCACTATTATAATCATTAACTAACCACTAATTACCTGAATTACCACTACGAGCGGTTATTACACCAGGATAATACTGCAGTTTCCAACGGCTGATAATTAAGACTGGTTATTTTCCTTTATTCAAACTATTAATAAAATTCCTAACTCACGTAATATATACACCTTTCCTGAGGTGTACAAATTACTGGGTTGAGGACATTATTAATGAAGAAAAGTCATGGTCAGTGTTTGGGGTCACCCGCTGGGGGTCACGACGGTCCACAGGTCGACCCCACACAACCGATCCTCTTCCTTTTACCTTAACAGTTTACAAGGAGTACTTCTTGACCTCACACGTTTGGTACTGGTGTACTTCCTTGACCTCACACGTTTGGTACTGGTGTACTTCCTTGACCTGACACCTTGAGTACTGGAGTTCTTCCTTGACCACACACACTTAGTACTGGATTTCCTTGACCTCACACCTTGAGTACTGGAGTACTTCCTTGACCTCACACCCTAACTAATGGAGTACTTCCCTAACTTCACACGTTTAGTATTGATGTTCTTCCTACATCTCACACGTTTAGTACTGTAGTACTTCCACGACATCTCACGTTTAGTACTGGAGTATTAACCTGACTTCACACGTTTAGTACTTGTGTACTTCCTTGACCTCTCACGTTTAGTACTGGTGTACTTCCTTGACCTCTCACGTTTAGTACTGGTGTACTTCCTTGACCTCTCACGTTTAGTACTGGTGTACTTCCTTGACCTCTCACGTTTAGTACTGGTGTACTTCCTTGACCTCTCACGTTTAGTACTGGTGTACTTCCTTGACCTCTCACGTTTAGTACTGGTGTACTTCCTTGACCTCTCACGTTTAGTACTGGTGTACTTCCTTGACCTCTCACGTTTAGTACTGGTGTACTTCCTTGACCTCTCACGTTTAGTACTCCAGTACTAAAAGGTTTAGTGAGTACTAAACACTCGCACCCTGACGCAGGGTAAGTGTTTTACCACTGCGCGATGGGGACAGTACAGGGTCCAGTGGTCCAGTAATTCGACAACTCAAGATAAATATTCCATCATAACTTTGGAAAAATTAAGTTTTGATAAGTTAACTTAGAAAAGGTTAATTAAGTACATGACATTGAAGTACAGAGGTACTTTACCTTACCACTTACGCTTGATGCAAGTCGGCGTTCAATCCCCGACCGTCCAAGTGGTTGCGCACCATTCCTTCCCCCGTTCCATCCCAAATCCTTATCCTGATACCTTTCCAGTGCTATATAGTTGCAATGGCTTGGTGCTTCCCCTGATGATTCCCTTCTATCCTTGCAGGTAATCAAATCTTGTTGGATATTTTTCTTTACATATTATTGGAAAGTCTACTTTTCATTCATTACGAAGATCAAATTTGAGGATGATTGTGGTGGATTATTATAGAGGTTTATTGTGGTGGATTATTATTGAGGGTTATTGTCGTGGATTAGTATGGAGGATTATTGTGATGGAATATTTTTAAGGGTTATTGTGTTATTTTTTTAGATTTTTGTGGTGGATTATTATGGAGAGTTATTGTGGTGGAATATTATGGAGGGTTGTTGTGGTTGATTATTATACAGGGTTGGTGTGGTGGATTATTATGGAGGTTTATTGTTGTGGATCATTATGGTGAGTTTATGACGTGGATTATTTTGAAGGGTTATTGTGTTGGATTATTATGGAGGATTATTATGGTAGATTGCTATAGAGGGGTATTGTGTATGTATTATTATGCTGGGTTATTGTTGTGGATTATTATGGAGGGTTATTCTAGTGGATTGTTCTGGAAGGTTATTGTAGTTGAAAATTTTGGAGGGTTATTGTGGTGGATTAATATAAAAGGTTATTATAGTGGTTTAACATGGAGTGTTATTGTTGTGGAATATTATGGAGGGTTATTGTTGTGTATCTTTAAGGAGTGTTATTGTGGAGGATTATTATTATGCACAGTTATTGTGGTGGATTATTTTAGAGGGTTATTGTTGTGGATTATTGTGGGAGGTTATTATGGAGGGTTATTGTGGTGGATGATTTTGGAGGGTTATTGTTGTGGAGGATTTTGGAGGGTTATTATCATGTATTAATTTGGAGTGTTATTTTGGTGAATTATTATGGAGTATTATTGCGATGAATTATTATGGAGAATTATTGTGGTGGATTTATATGGAGGATTAGTGTGGTGTATTATTATAGAGGGTTATGTGGGGGAATTTTTACTGGTGGGATATTATGTAATTGATTTTAATTATTAATTTATTTATTTATTTAAAGAATTTGTATTTAAGATGTATAATTAATCTATTTATAAGTTCTTCCGATAGCCTAGTGGACTGTATGTTTTATTGAGCTGACTGTAAGGATTTATATTCTCCCACAAGTCATATCCCAACACTACTTGGGGGGGTGGGTATTTAATTATTGTAGCCTATCAATCTGGGAATAACAGGGAGATTGTTACACTGGATAAGGGATTATCTACAAGGCAGAAAAGGTCAGGTGTATTATCAGGGATACATGTCTGAGGAACGGAGGTTTCAGTTAGGTACCCCACAAGGGGGGAGTATTAAGTCCCACCTTATTCAATGTATTAATGAACAGATTAGCATCAGAAATGTATCCTCCAGGGGTCACGACGATCATATATGCTGATGACATTCTTATACAAGGCACTTCCGGGAACAAAATTCAAACTGCTCTTAACATACTTGCCTAACCTGTCACAAGTTAGGCTTAGTTATAAATGCAGATAAAACCAAATATGAGTATAGGAAACGAAGAAATATAACACTTACTCTAAATGGTGTGGAACTGAGCCGTGTTCAGAAGTACAAGTATCTGGGCATGTATGTTGGATACACATGTGAGAGTAAGAATGCTGAAATAAATCATATCAGCACCTTATGTAAAGCCCGTCTGCATCCTCTAAAAGCACTGGCTTTTTCTGGTAAAGGTGTTGGGGTACCTATCTTACGGATGTTATACATAAGCACTGTTCGGTCCCTGATAGACTACGCAGCACCCGTTTTGTCTTACACAGGCCAAGGCAGAATTCAAAAAATAGAGCTGATACAGAACGAGGCTATGAGGATTATTCTTGGATGTCAAAGAAATGCAATGATTGAAATAATGAGAATGGAATTAAATTTACAGAGTGTGTGTGATAGAGTCCGTGACATTAACACTAGAGTAGCTATTCGTTTCATGCGGAGAAAAGGAAGGGATAAGCTGTTTGAGAGCGTTCAGACCTGCTTGAGTGACGTACACACTTCCAGGAAACTGAGGGAGACACGCTACACGAGGGGATTAGCTCATGACCTCAGGGAATACGATGTACTTGACTGCTGTAAACCCTCTCGACAGGGTAATATGTCTGCTCCCTGGAAAGTACAGAAAATAGACGTCGAAATTGTACCCCTCAATGTGAAAAAGAATCATCATGAACCGGGACAATTACGGTGTATGTATGGAAGCATGATATCCCGGTTACCAAGAGGCAACAGTTTACATGTATATTGCGACGGGTCGGTGGCGGAGGATGGCAGGGCAGGGTGTGGTGTCCTAATAAGGGAATATACGGAGTTTGGGACTGTGGACAGGAAAATTGAACTCCGGCTTAGTAATTATATATCATCTCACAAGCTGAACTGCAGGCCATTCTGGCGTGTTTGGAGGAAGTACGTCATGACGACAAAAATGTTTTTGTATTTGTCGATAGCCGAGGAGCACTGGAGTCCTTAAACAGTCGAAACCCAGTCTTCATGTCTATAGTTGAGGATTGTAAGAGAAGAATAGCTGAGATACAGCTGAAAGGTCATAGTGTGAAATTCATGTGGATTCCATCTCATGTTGGAATAGTGCTCAACGAGGTGGCGGATGACTTGGCCAAACGTGCCACATCAAAACCACAAATTGACATTGAATGTGAATTCACAATGAGACAAACAAGAAGCAAAATCAGAAATATTCAGGCACAGGCAGGAGTGGAGAGGAGAGGGATAATGTATGAGAGTAGTCTAACCATGCAACACTACATGTATGTGAGTCAAAACACCCTTTTCACTTATGGTAAAAGGAGAAATGCTTGGAGTGACTCTGTGTACATGCGGCTCAGGCTTGGGTACAAATATTACTGGGAATATGGGATAGGCGTTCATGATAATGACACGAAGTGTAAACTATGTGGTATGTTAAGGTCTCACACCCTTGCCCATTATGTTCTTGATTGTCCGTTGATTAATGTATATAGAAACACTGAGATAAGGACTGTTCCTGAGCAAATAGCCTGGATGTGTCACAAAGGAAAGGTTGACGATATTCTTGAGAGATATAAGAATTTTGCACCAAGACTGTAATATTTTGTTGAATTATCCGTATAACTAGGTCATAAAAGTATTTGTGTACGTCTGATACCATACCACTTGTGAAGGAGGAAATGTACATGTTTATCTCTCAGAATGTTTGGTAACAGGTTTATTGTTTGTGATGTGTGTCTATGTATGTACTAACACGTTGTACTGAACGGGGTGAGAATAGCTTGAGCTACCTCATCCCTTTGTGTGTATTTTACCTCAATAAACTTATTTCAATTTCAATTTCAATTTCAATCAATCGAGAATTTATCGACTGAGAGGAAAATTCTATTAAATGTTAGTTTATTAATTTACTTGGGTTAGTTTAATAACTGACAGTCTTATCTGATTAGAAGACTTCACTCTGGATATTAGAGGGACACTTGAGCAGTCTGTTAGGTATAGGCCTCGTGGCAATGGCGTTTGTTCCCACGTGAAGCAAGCGGTTGATGTCACTTGGTTCCCTGATGACCACAGAAGATCTGCCGGAACAATACAATATAACAACTGCAAATATACTTCCTATCACAGATGTGGCACGATCAGAATTATGGTTAACCGAGTGATTGTGAGAGGCTCACCTTGTTTTACTAGTTTGCCTGCCTCATCACCGGTTGGTTATTAAATAATATTATAGGGGCCTGTAATAAAATGTGACTTATTTTGACCAACCGGATTCGAGGTACTCTCGTTATTAAGAGGTTGCGGCAGCTGAAGAACGTCTAGAAGGCTCGGGGTCACGAGTTAATCGTAGCTGCTTCTGGTTGTTGTTAAAGATTCGCTACCTGGAACAAAGCTCCAAGTAGCACGGGCTATAGTGAGCCCGTAGTACCTGCTTCTGGTGCGTCCCTCGAGAGATTCTCTGGTTACACAAAGACCGTCTATCTCCTCCATCCCGGCTGGTGACGCCACCAGAACCGGTTCAATTTGTGTGAATTTATGGCTAAAGGTGAGAGGTGTAGGTTTTAATTCTAAATTTATTTGATCCAGTCACAGGGAACAGTTTTTTTATTTATTAATTAATTAATTACTACTGGACTGGAGGTTTTAGTGATAATTTAAATGTTTGATGTTGATATTTTAATGACGTGGCTTTAATACATATCTCTTGTTTAAGGGAAAATTCCACTAGAAAATCGTTTTCTTTGAACGAGTTATTAAATTAATTTGTGTTAGTATTGGTTAATATGTTAGTACAAAAACTGCAGCGCAATTATCTGCATATTGTAAATTGAATTATTAAAGGAGGTCGGTTTTTCCAGCCAGGTTATTGTGGTGGACTATTATGGAGGATTATTGTGGTGGATAATTTTAGAGGGTTATTGTAGTGGATTATTATATAGGGTTATTGTTGTAGATTAGTATGGAGTGTTATTGAGGTGAATTATTATGCAGTTTTATTGTAGTGGATTATTATGGAGGTTATTGTGGTGGATTATTATGGAGGTTATTTTGGTGGATTATTATGGAGGTTATTGTGGTGGTTTATTGTTGATGGTTATTGTTGTGGTTTATTATTGAGGATTATTGTGTTGGATTATTGTGGTAGATTATTGTGGTAAATTATTTTGAAGGATTTTCTTTTTGAGTATTATAAACGGTTATGGTTGTGGATTATTCTTGTGGAATATTATGGAGGGTTATTGTGGTGGATTATTACAGAGTTTAATTTGGGCATTTTTTTAAGGTTATGTTAACCCTTGCACTGCTCACCTATTTTCGGCAAAAACGTCTTGGTGCAATTGTCAAGGACATATTTTTGTTATTTTTACAAATGTTCAAGTAAATTTAATGTCAAAATGTTTCCAAAGTCAACTATTTCCATTTCAAAACACAAATAGTAATGAAAACATTAAAAAACATTAAAATATAGCCAAATTAAAAAACAAAAAGCACAACTCTCTGAGCGCCTAAAGGCGCTTTGCGCAGTGCAGTGGTTAATGGATAATTATTGAGGGATATTGAGGTGCAATGTTATGGATGATAATAGTTGTGGAGTATTGTGTTGGATTATTTTAGAGGGTTTATGTTTAGGATTATTATAGAGGGTTAGCATGGTGGCTTACTCTGTTGGATTATTCTCGTTGATTATTATGGAGGGTTATTGCAGTGGATTATTATGGAGGATTATTTTGATCGATTGTTATGGAGGAATATTGTGGCGGATTATTTATGAGGGTTATTGTGGTGGTTTAATACGGATGACTACTGTGATGAATTATTTGATTGTTCAGGCGGATCTCCAGAGGATGTGAATAAAATACATGGTTGAGAACTTTATTAATAAAGAAGAGTCATGGTCAGTGTGTGGGGTCACCCGCTGGGGTCCAGACGGTCCTCAGGTCGACCCCATGAGCATGCTGATAATTCACATTTTAATATAATTCCCCACACACATAATAAACTCAGCAACCGTCCATATTGACCAAAGTCCTGAACAGTAGATGAAACATGAAGTCACCTCAGATGTTTGGCTTCAATAACAATTAAAAGCGACTAAGAGCAAAAGATATAATTGGAGATTAAAAAGAAACTTAACATATAGGTTATTACTCTAGGATATTATTAGAACAGGCTGTTATTGTAGATAAATATTGTGAGTTATTATTACAACAGGCTCCTCTCGTTGCTTTTTAGTGCAAGTTATAATTGCAGGGTGTTATATCAGCTGGCTGCTATAAAAACCAATCATTAAATTCCTTCAGGATTTTGATACTTTTTATAAGTGTGGGTTATTATAACAGATCAGTAGGGATAATAAATTTACCAACTGATTGTTACGTCTGATCATTTACATAAACTGATTGCATTGCTTGGTTATTACATCAGTCTATTATGAAAGGGTTATTAGTATAGTTAACACTGGTTACCGGATCGGGGAATTAAGAGGAGCTAATTACATAGAATGATGTAGCATGTTTCTATGTTTTATAATTTGAGTTGGATATTACCTGGAATTATTCGCGTTATTTATGCTCGCTATTACGTCATGCTTATATGATGTGTTATTACTGTAGGTTATTAAGGTAGATTATAATGGCATACTTTTGTAAAAGGTTATTACTGCTGGTTATTAAAGCAGGTTATTGCTGTTGTTCTTTACAGATGGTAATCACCTGAGATCACTACGAGAGGTTATTACAGCAACTTTATACAACAGTTTTTTTTACAGCTGATAATTTGATTCGTTATTTTACGTTATTTAAGCTTTTCATAATACAATATTCACTTAATCAATTTGAAAATAGACACAAAGAGCTGCATCATGATGCAACATTATGCCAGAATACAATTTGTTCTCATAATATCTCGCATGAAAAATATTATTCCTTATTCAATAACAAATATAAACGGGTTGCAATAACATATATTTACCATGAGAAGGATTATTTCGTAACATTATTACTGTGAGTTATCATTGAAGGCTGTTATTATAGTAATTATGATAAGTAATTTTTGCCAAAATTGCCAAAGGCAAAAACAGCAAGAATTTATATGGGCAGATAGTTACTACTATATTACTAGAAGTTATAACTTCTAGTTATTAGTTTTGTTATAGGAACAGGTTTTAAGGTCTGGTTATGTTTGCAGGTTGTTAGACCCACAACATGAGAATGTGACTGCCAGACGAGGGCTTCTACAGATTGGGTGCCTGGGTATGGTGCCAGGCCTATAACTATAGCAGACTGGGTGGCCAAGCTATATGTAGGTGCCTGGATATTGTGCCAGACCTGTCAATATAGCTCATTACCACTCAGCCATAGTTACACCATACCCAGTCACCCATATTCAGCTGGTCCACTCAGCTTGCTATAGTTACAGGACTGGTACTATAACCAGGAACCCATATACAGCTGGTTCACCCACCTTCCTATAGTGACGGGCCTGGCACCATGCCCAGGCACCCACATACAGACGGTCCACCCAGCTTGCAGTAGTTCCAGGGAATATCTTGCACAAAAGCATGCTGCAACACCCTGTATAACAGGCGTTCGTAATTCGTAATTCCCCACCCTAATAACCTGTCTTAACTAGACTGTATAACATTTTCGTAATAGTCTGATGTAATAACCGACCACAACAATTGGCTTGAGTAAATGACCAGATGAAACAATCGCTTTTTAAACTATTCCTATTGACCTGTTATAATAACCCACCTCTATAATCAGTCACAATATCCTGAATGAACAGCTAACTGGAATAGCATCAAGCAATCTTAATTTGCAAAAAAAAACCGCTACGAGAATAGCCTGTTCTAATTATAACTCACAATAATAACTTACAATATGAATAAAAACTTATAATAAGTGTCATTTAAACCCCATTTATATCTTTTTTTTTTTTAGACGCTTCTAATTGTTATTGAAGCCAAACTTCTGAGGAGACTTTATGTTTCATCTGGTGTTCAGGACGTTATTCTACATGTTCAATTGCTGAGTTTATTACGTGTTTTGGAAATTTTATTAAAATATTGACTTAAAGTAAGAAGAAGATATGAGGCTAAAGTGGGGGTCAACCTGGGGACCGTCGGGACCCCAGCGGGTGACCCCACACACTGACCTTGATTCCTTCTGATTAATAAAGTCTTCAACCAAGTATTTTATTCACCTCCTCATGTGACCTGCCTGAACAACCATATAATTCACCAAAATCCGTATTAAACCAACACAAAATCCCACAAAATTAATCCACCACAATATCTCTCTAAACTAATCTACTAAAATAACCCTCTAGAATAACCCACGAGAATAATCCACCAGAATAATCCATCAGGGTAACCCTCTATAATAATCCCACACAAAAATCCTCTTGTTTTTCCATAAGGAAATAATAATAATCCACCACTTTAATTCTGAATAATAATCCCCCTCAATATCCATAAATATTTATCCATTACAATAACCCTCCAAAATAATTTATCACAATAACCTTTCATAATTATCCACCACAATAACCGTCCATAATTATCCATCACAATAACCCTCCATATTCATGAATGAAATTAATCTACCAAAATAATGAATCACGATAACCCACTATAATAATCCCATAAAATATCCTTCAAAATATTCCACCAAAACAATTCACCACATTAACCCTGCAAAATAATCCACTTATGACTTACCAAAAATGATCCACCATAATAAACCTTTATGATAATAACCACGATAACCCTCTATAATAATCCTCCACGATAACCTTTCTATTCAAAATAATCCACCACAATATCCTTCCTTAATATTCCCCACAATAACCCTCCAAAATAATCCACCTAATAACTCACCAAAACGATTCACCACAATAAACCTTTATAATAATCACCACAATAATCCTCCATAATAATCCACCTAATAAATCACCAAAATGATCCACCCCAATAAACCTTTATAATAATCACCACAATAATCCTCGTTAATAATCCACCACAATAAACCTTCATAATAATCCACCAAAATAACCCATCATAATAATTCACCACAGTACCCTCTGTTATATAATCCACCAAAATAATCCTCCAAAATAATCTTCACCAATAACACTCCATTAAAATCCACCAAAATATATCTTGAAAAAAATCCACTACAAAAATTCTCAATAATAATCCAGCACAATAACTCTCCAAAATAGTCCACAACAATAACATTTCTAAGTAATCCACACGAATAATCCACCAAAATAATCAACCATGATAACCTACAATAATCCAATACAATAATCCACCATGATAACCTTCTACAATAAGCCAACACAATAATCCACCACAATATTCCACCACATTAATCCATCATATTAATCCGACAAAATAATCCACAACAATAAGCATCCATAATAATCCAACACAATAACCCTCTAAAGTAAACCACCACAATATCTTTCTGTTATAATCCAGTACAATATCCCACCGTAATAATTCACCACAATTCCCCTCCATAATAATTCACGAAAATAGTTCATTAGAATAATCCAACACGATAACGTCTTATAATAATCCATTAACAAATCCTCAATAATAATCCACCACAATATCCCTCCTTAATAATCCACCACAAAAACCCACTTTAATAATACATCACAATAAGCCTCCAAAATAATCAATCACAACCCTGAATAATAATCCACAACAATAACCCTCCATAGTAATCCACCACCATAACTCTCCATAAAAATCCACCACAATAACCCTCCATAATAACCTACAGTTTACACGGCACACAACCCACTCTACTGACACTGTCACTGGGCCAGAAACTGTTAGTTTGATAAGAAAGGTAAAATATTGGGAAGATTACAACTCAGCTATAGTGACACTATACCCCAGGCACCCATATACAGCTTGTCCACCCAGCTGGGGTCATTTAAACCCCAATTATATCTTTTGTTCTTAGTCGCTTCTAATTGTTATTGAAGCCAAACTTCTGAGATGACTTTATGTTTAATCTACATTTCAGGACTTTATTCAACATGTTCGGTTCATGATTTTATTACGTGTTTTGGAAAATTATAATAAAATGTTGACTTAAGGGAAAAGGAAGATCTTTAGTACGTGGGGTCGACCTGAGGACCTTCGTGACCCCAGCGGCTGACCCCACACACAGACCATGACTCTTCCTGGTTAATAAAACCCTGAACCCAGTATTTTATTCACCTCCTCATATGACCCGCCTGAACAACCAAATAATTCACCACAATAGCCATCCGTATTATTAAAAATAATAACACATATATAGTGACGGGCCTGGCACTATGCCCAGTCACCCACATACAGAAGGTCCACCCAGCTTGCAGTAGTTCCAGGGAATATCTTGCACAAAAGCATGCTGCAACACCCTGTATAACAGGCGTTCGTAATTCGTAATTCCCCACCCTAATAACCTGTCTTAACTAGACTGTATAACATTTTCGTAATAGTCTGATGTAATAACCGACCACAACAATTGGCTTGAGTAAATGACCTGATGAAACAATCGGTTTTTAAACTATTCCTATTGACCTGTTTTAATAACCCACCTCTATAATCAGTCACAATATCCTGAATGAACAGCTAACTGGAATAGCATCATGCAATCTTAATTTGCCAAAAAGAACGCTAGGAGAATAGCCTGTTGTAATTATAACTCACAATAATAACCTACAATATGAATAAAATAATATAATAAGTGTCATTTAAACCCCATTTATATATATTTTTTTTCTTAGTCGCTTCTAATTGTTATTGAAGCCAAACTTCTGAGGAGACTTTATGTTTCATCTGGTGTTCACTACTTTATTCTACGTGTTCGATTGCTGAGTTTATTACGTGTTTTGGAAAATTTTATTAAAATGTTGACTTAAAGTAAGAAGAAGATACGAGGCGAAAGTGGGGTTCGACCTGGGGACCGTCGTGACCCCAGCGGGTGACCCCACACACTGACCTTGATTCTTTCTGATTAATAAAGTCTTCAACCTAGTATTTTATTCACCTCCTCATGTGACCTGCCTGAACAACCATATAATTCACCAAAATCCGTATTAAACCAACACAATATCCCACAAAATTAATCCACCACAATATCTCTCTATGTCGGAAAATCCGACACCATTTAATAATAATATCATACGGACAGATAAGAGCTGTGTTGTATAAACAAGTTAACCATAGAAAACGTAACTTGTAGTGGAATTACCGTCTATAGAAAACGGGATATCATCACCACATACTATTATATTCTCCACCTATTATGGTGGGAATTATTCTTAAATACATTAGTCTTTGGACTTTACCATCATAAAAACATCTTATATAAATTAACTTAATTATCAATAATAAAGTAGAGTAAATGTGACCCTTCTATCACTTTCTGACATTTGGACAATGTAGGCCAGGCGTCAGTGAAGGAAGGAGAGCAGCCATTGTTGTGTCACATCCGAGACGCGTGGAGCAAATTCGGCTCCTATCATATCTGGACAATGTCGGCCAGGCGTCAATAGTATGGAGTGTCAGACGCAGCCATTGTTGATACTAGACCAGAGGCTCACGGGAGCAAATTCGGCTCCTGTTAATTTTACTTGGACGTAGTGTTATGGAAACCAAAGGTGTACCATCTCCAACACGATGTCTACAATTCAAGTTAAGTGTTCTTTCCGAAACCCATGTATCTTTCATTTATGGCCATTAATGTCATTATATAGGGTGATCCAGTTAGAGCACGACATAGCCTCAAACTAAAGGTAATTAAGCCAGGTCTTCATTGTTCCATGTATAGTATTTTCTCTGATATAGCTTGTCATATATAGAATCTGGCTTCACAGTTAGCGCCCTTTTGACAGGTCAAGACGAGGAAGCAAGATTTTGTGCACCAGTTACTGGGTGATGGAAGCTACTTCAAAGAGGATAATTTGGTGTCTACACCCTAGTTATACCTGGTGGACTAACCTGCTGTACTATAAGATAAGGAACCTTTTCAATGTATGTAGTTACTGTAGTTTGATTGGCTGCATATATATAAACTAATAAACCCCCCCTAATGTGTAGAGGATTGATTTGTGAGATTATGAGATTATTGCAGAAATACAGTCCACTTAACATTATACAAATTGCTATCGAAGTATATAAATTAATGTAAATATAAATTCATATAAATTAAATAAATATAAATCTCACAGGTCGGTTCCCACACTCTAAACTAATCTACTAAAATAACCCTCTAGAATAACCCACGAGAATAATCCACCAGAATAATCCACCAAGGTAACCCTCTATAATAATCCCACACAAAACTCCTCTAGTTTTCCATAAGGTAATAATAATAATCCACCACTTTAATTCTGAATAATAATCCCCCTCAATATCCATAAATATTTGTCCATTACAATAACCCTCCAAAATAATTTATCACAATAACCTTCCATAATTATCCACCACAATAACCCTCCATAATTATCCATCACAATAACCCTCCATATTCATGAATGAAATTAATCTACCAAAATAATGAATCACGATAACCCACGATAATAATCTCATAAAATATCCTTCAAAATATTCCACCAAAACAATTCACCACATTAACCCTGCAAAATAATCCACTTAATAACTTACCAAAATGATCCACCACAATAAACCTTTATGATAATAACCACGATAACCCTCTATAATAATTCACGACGATAACCTTTCTATTCAAAATAATCCACCACAATATCCTTCCTTAATATTCCCCACAATAACCCTCCAAAATAATCCACCTAATAACTAACCAAAATGTTCCACCACAATAAACCTTTATAATAATCACCACAATAATCCTCCATAATAATCCACCACAATAAACCTTCATAATAATCCACCAAAATAACCCATCATAATAATACACCACAGTACCCTCTGTTATATAATCCACCAAAATAACCCTCCAAAATAATCTTCACCAATAACACTCCATTAAAATCCACCAAAATATCCCTTGAAAATAATCCACTACAATAATCCTCAATAATAATCCAGTACAATAACTCTCCAAAATAGTCCACAACAATAACATTTCTTAGTAATCCATACGAATAATCCACCAAAATAATCCACTATGATAACCTTCTACAATAATCCAATACAATAATCCACCATGATAACCTTCTACAATAATCCAACACAATAATCCACCACAATATTCCACCACAATAATCCATCATATTAATCCGACAAAATAATCCACAACAATAAGAATCCATAATAATCCAATACAATAACCCTCTAAAGTAAACCACTACAATATCCTTCTGTAATAATCCAGTACAATATCCCACCGTAATAATTCACCACAATCCCCCTCCATAATAATTCACGAAAATAGTTCATTAGAATAATCCAAGACGATAACGTCTTATAATAATCCATTAACAAATCCTCAATAATAATCCACCACAATAATCCTCCTTAATAATCCACCACAATAACCCACTTTAATAATACACCACAATAAGCCTCCAAAATAATCAATCACAACCCTGAATCCATAACAATAGCACTCAATAATAATCCACCACCATAACCCTCCATAGTAATCCACCACCATAACCCTCCATAAAAATCCACCACAATAATCCTCCATAATAACTTACAGTTTTCGCGGCGCACAACCCACTCTACTGACACTGTCACTGGGCCAGAAACTCTTAGTTTGATAAGAAAGGTAAAATATTGGGAAGATTACAACTCAGCTATAGTGACACTATACCCCAGGCACCCATATACAGCTTGTCCACCCAGCTGGGGTCATTTAAACCCCAATCATATCTTTTGTTCTTAGTCGCTTCTAATTGTTATTGAAGCCAAACTTCTGAGATGACTTTATGTTTAATCTACATTTCAGGATTTTATTCAACATGTTCGGTTCATGAGTTTATTACGTGTTTTGGAAAATTATAATAAAATGTTGACTTAAGGGAAAAGGAAGAACGTTCGGGACGTGGGGTCGACCTGAGGACCTTCGTGTCCCCAGCGGGTGACCCCACACACAGACCATGACTCTTCCTGGTTAATAAAACCCTGAACCCAGTATTTTATTCACCTCCTCAGGTGACCCGCCTGAACAACCAAATAATTCACCACAATAGCCATCCGTATTATTAAAAATAAAAACACCCATATAGTGACGGGCCTGGCACCATGCCCAGGCACCCACATGCAGACGGTCCACCCAGCTTGCAGTAGTTCCAGGGAATATATAGCACAAAAGCATGCTGCAACACCCTGTATAACAGGCGTTCGTAATTCGTAATTCCCCACCCTAATAACCTGTCTTAACTAGACTGTATAACATTTTCGTAATAGTCTGATGTAATAACCGACCACAACAATTGGCTTGAGTAAATGACCAGATGAAACAATCGGGTTTTAAACTATTCTTATTGACCTGTTATAATAACCCACCTCTATAATCAGTCACAATATCCTGAATGAACAGCTAACTGGAATAGCATCAAGCAATCTTAATTTGCAAAAAAAAAACCGCTACGAGAATAGCCTGTTGTAATTATAACTCACAATAATAACTTACAATATGAATAAAAACTTATAATAAGTGTCATTTAAACCCCATTTATATCTTTTTTTTTTTAGACGCTTCTAATTGTTATTGAAGCCAAACTTCTGAGGAGACTTTATGTTTCATCTGGTGTTCAGGACTTTATTCTACATGTTCAATTGCTGAGTTTATTACGTGTTTTGGGAAATTTGATTAAAATGTTGACTTAAAGTAAGAAGAAGATACGAGGCTAGAGTGGGGGTCAACCTGGGGACCGTCGGGACCCCAGCAGGTGACCCCACACACTGACCTTGATTCCTTCTGATTAATAAAGTCTTCAACCAAGTATTTTATTCACCTCCTCATGTGACCTGCCTGAACAACCATATAATTCACCAAAATCCGTATTAAACCAACACAATATCCCACAAAATTAATCCACCACAATATCTCTCTAAACTAATCTACTAAAATAACCCTCTAGAATAACCCACGAGAATAATCCACCAGAATAATCCACCAGGGTAACCCTCTATAATAATCCCACACAAAAATCCTCTAGTTTTTCCATAAGGAAATAATAATAATCCACCACTTTAATTCTGAATAATAATCCCCCTCAATATCCATCAATATTTATCCATTACAATAACCCTCCAAAATAATTTATCACAATAACCTTCCATAATTATCCACCACAATAACCCTCCATAATTATCCATCACAATAACCCTCCATATTCATGAATGAAATTAATCTACCAAAATAATGAATCACGATAACCCACTATAATAATCCCATAAAATATCCTTCAAAATATTCCACCAAAACAATTCACCACATTAACCTTGCAAAATAATCCACTTATGACTTACCAAAAATGATCCACCATAATAAACCTTTATGATAATAACCACGATAACCCTCTATAATAATCCTCCACGATAACCTTTCTATTCAAAATAATCCACCACAATATCCTTCCTTAATATTCCCCACAATAACCCTCCAAAATAATCCACCTAATAACTCACCAAAACGATTCACCACAATAAACCTTTATAATAATCACCACAATAATCCTCCATAATAATCCACCTAATAAATCACCAAAATGATCCACCCCAATAAACCTTTATAATAATCACCACAATAATCCTCGTTAATAATCCACCACAATAAACCTTCATAATAATCCACCAAAATAACCCATCATAATAATTCACCACAGTACCCTCTGTTATATAATCCACCAAAATAATCCTCCAAAATAATCTTCACCAATAACACTCCATTAAAATCCACCAAAATATATCTTGAAAAAAATCCACTACAATAATTCTCAATAATAATCCAGCACAATAACTCTCCAAAATAGTCCACAATAATAACATTTCTAAGTAATCCACACGAATAATCCACCAAAATAATCAACCATGATAACCTACAATAATCCAATACAATAATCCACCATGATAACCTTCTACAATAAGCCAACACAATAATCCACCACAATATTCCACCACATTAATCCATCATATTAATCCGACAAAATAATCCACAACAATAAGCATCCATAATAATCCAACACAATAACCCTCTAAAGTAAACCACCACAATATCTTTCTGTTATAATCCACTACAATATCCCACCGTAATAATTCACCACAATTCCCCTCCATAATAATTCACGAAAATAGTTCATTAGAATAATCCAACACGATAACGTCTTATAATAATCCATTAACAAATCCTCAATAATAATCCACCACAATATCCCTCCTTAATAATCCACCACAATAACCCACTTTAATAATACACCACAATAAGCCTCCAAAATAATCAATCACAACCCTGAATAATAATCCACAACAATAACCCTCCATAGTAATCCACCACCATAACTCTCCATAAAAATCCACCACAATAACCCTCCATAATAACCTACAGTTTACACGGCACACAACCCACTCTACTGACACTGTCACTGGGCCAGAAACTGTTAGTTTGATAAGAAAGGTAAAATATTGGGAAGATTACAACTCAGCTATAGTGACACTATACCCCAGGCACCCATATACAGCTTGTCCACCCAGCTGGGGTCATTTAAACCCCAATTATATCTTTTGTTCTTAGTCGCTTCTAATTGTTATTGAAGCCAAACTTCTGAGATGACTTTATGTTTAATCTACATTTCAGGACTTTATTCAACATGTTCGGTTCATGATTTTATTACGTGTTTTGGAAAATTATAATAAAATGTTGACTTAAGGGAAAAGGAAGATCTTTAGTACGTGGGGTCGACCTGAGGACCTTCGTGACCCCAGCGGCTGACCCCACACACAGACCATGACTCTTCCTGGTTAATAAAACCCTGAACCCAGTATTTTATTCACCTCCTCATATGACCCGCCTGAACAACCAAATAATTCACCACAATAGCCATCCGTATTATTAAAAATAAAAACACATATATAGTGACGGGCCTGGCACTATGCCCAGTCACCCACATACAGAAGGTCCACCCAGCTTGCAGTAGTTCCAGGGAATATCTTGCACAAAAGCATGCTGCAACACCCTGTATAACAGGCGTTCGTAATTCGTAATTGCCCACCCTAATAACCTGTCTTAACTAGACTGTATAACATTTTCGTAATAGTCTGATGTAATAACCGACCACAACAATTGGCTTGAGTAAATGACCTGATGAAACAATCGGTTTTTAAACTATTCCTATTGACCTGTTTTAATAACCCACCTCTATAATCAGTCACAATATCCTGAATGAACAGCTAACTGGAATAGCATCATGCAATCTTAATTTGCCAAAAAGAACGCTAGGAGAATAGCCTGTTGTAATTATAACTCACAATAATAACCTACAATATGAATAAAATAATATAATAAGTGTCATTTAAACCCCATTTATATATATTTTTTTTCTTAGTCGCTTCTAATTGTTATTGAAGCCAAACTTCTGAGGAGACTTTATGTTTCATCTGGTGTTCACTACTTTATTCTACGTGTTCGATTGCTGAGTTTATTACGTGTTTTGGAAAATTTTATTAAAATGTTGACTTAAAGTAAGAAGAAGATACGAGGCGAAAGTGGGGTTCGACCTGGGGACCGTCGTGACCCCAGCGGGTGACCCCACACACTGACCTTGATTCTTTCTGATTAATAAAGTCTTCAACCTAGTATTTTATTCACCTCCTCATGTGACCTGCCTGAACAACCATATAATTCACCAAAATCCGTATTAAACCAACACAATATCCCACAAAATTAATCCACCACAATATCTCTCTATGTCGGAAAATCCGACACCATTTAATAATAATATCATACGGACAGATAAGAGCTGTGTTGTATAAACAAGTTAACCATAGAAAACGTAACTTGTAGTGGAATTACCGTCTATAGAAAACGGGATATCATCACCACATACTATTATATTCTCCACCTATTATGGTGGGAATTATTCTTAAATACATTAGTCTTTGGACTTTACCATCATAAAAACATCTTATATAAATTAACTTAATTATCAATAATAAAGTAGAGTAAATGTGACCCTTCTATCACTTTCTGACATTTGGACAATGTAGGCCAGGCGTCAGTGAAGGAAGGAGAGCAGCCATTGTTGTGTCACATCCGAGACGCGTGGAGCAAATTCGGCTCCTATCATATCTGGACAATGTCGGCCAGGCGTCAATAGTATGGAGTGTCAGACGCAGCCATTGTTGATACTAGACCAGAGGCTCACGGGAGCAAATTCGGCTCCTGTTAATTTTACTTGGACGTAGTGTTATGGAAACCAAAGGTGTACCATCTCCAACACGATGTCTACAATTCAAGTTAAGTGTTCTTTCCGAAACCCATGTATCTTTCATTTATGGCCATTAATGTCATTATATAGGGTGATCCAGTTAGAGCACGACATAGCCTCAAACTAAAGGTAATTAAGCCAGGTCTTCATTGTTCCATGTATAGTATTTTCTCTGATATAGCTTGTCATATATAGAATCTGGCTTCACAGTTAGCGCCCTTTTGACAGGTCAAGACGAGGAAGCAAGATTTTGTGCACCAGTTACTGGGTGATGGAAGCTACCTCAAAGAGGATAATTTGGTGTCTACACCCTAGTTATACCTGGTGGACTAACCTGCTGTACTATAAGATAAGGAACCTTTTCAATGTATGTAGTTACTGTAGTTTGATTGGCTGCATATATATAAACTAATAAACCCCCCCTAATGTGTAGAGGATTGATTTGTGAGATTATGAGATTATTGCAGAAATACAGTCCACTTATCATTATACAAATTGCTATCGAAGTATATAAATTAACGTAAATATAAATTCATATAAATTAAATAAATATAAATCTCACAGGTCGGTTCCCACACTCTAAACTAATCTACTAAAATAACCCTCTAGAATAACCCACGAGAATAATCCACCAGAATAATCCACCAAGGTAACCCTTCAAAATAATCCCACACAAAAATCCTCTAGTTTTCCATAAGGTAATAATAATAATCCACCATTTTAATTCTGAATAATAATCCCCCTCAATATCCATAAATATTTATCCATTACAATAACCCTCCAAAATAATTTATCACAATAACCTTCCATAATTATCCACCACAATAACCCTCCATAATTATCCATCACAATAACCCTCCATATTCATGAATGAAATTAATCTACCAAAATAATGAATCACGATAACCCACGATAATAATCTCATAAAATATCCTTCAAAATATTCCACCAAAACAATTCACCACATTAACCCTGCAAAATAATCCACTTAATAACTTACCAAAATGATCCACCACAATAAACCTTTATGATAATAACCACGATAACCCTCTATAATAATTCACGACGATAACCTTTCTATTCAAAATAATCCACCACAATATCCTTCCTTAATATTCCCCACAATAACCCTCCAAAATAATCCACCTAATAACTAACCAAAATGTTCCACCACAATAAACCTTTATAATAATCACCACAATAATCCTCCATAATAATCCACCACAATAAACCTTCATAATAATCCACCAAAATAACCCATCATAATAATACACCACAGTACCCTCTGTTATATAATCCACCAAAATAACCCTCCAAAATAATCTTCACCAATAACACTCCATTAAAATCCACCAAAATATCCCTTGAAAATAATCCACTACAATAATCCTCAATAATAATCCAGTACAATAACTCTCCAAAATAGTCCACAACAATAACATTTCTTAGTAATCCATACGAATAATCCACCAAAATAATCCACTATGATAACCTTCTACAATAATCCAATACAATAATCCACCATGATAACCTTCTACAATAATCCAACACAATAATCCACCACAATATTCCACCACAATAATCCATCATATTAATCCGACAAAATAATCCACAACAATAAGAATCCATAATAATCCAATACAATAACCCTCTAAAGTAAACCACTACAATATCCTTCTGTAATAATCCAGTACAATATCCCACCGTAATAATTCACCACAATCCCCCTCCATAATAATTCACGAAAATAGTTCATTAGAATAATCCAAGACGATAACGTCTTATAATAATCCATTAACAAATCCTCAATAATAATCCACCACAATAATCCTCCTTAATAATCCACCACAATAACCCACTTTAATAATACACCACAATAAGCCTCCAAAATAATCAATCACAACCCTGAATCCACAACAATAGCACTCAATAATAATCCACCACCATAACCCTCCATAGTAATCCACCACCATAACCCTCCATAAAAATCCACCACAATAATCCTCCATAATAACTTACAGTTTTCGCAGCGCACAACCCACTCTACTGACACTGTCACTGGGCCAGAAACTCTTAGTTTGATAAGAAAGGTAAAATATTGGGAAGATTACAACTCAGCTATAGTGACACTATACCCCAGGCACCCATATACAGCTTGTCTACCCAGCTGGGGTCATTTAAACCCCAATCATATCTTTTGTTCTTAGTCGCTTCTAATTGTTGTTGAAGCCAAACTTCTGAGATGACTTTATGTTTAATCTACATTTCAGGATTTTATTCAACATGTTCGGTTCATGAGTTTATTACGTGTTTTGGAAAATTATAATAAAATGTTGACTTAAGGGAAAAGGAAGAACGTTCGGGACGTGGGGTCGACCTGAGGACCTTCGTGTCCCCAGCGGGTGACCCCACACACAGACCATGACTCTTCCTGGTTAATAAAACCCTGAACCCAGTATTTTATTCACCTCCTCAGGTGACCCGCCTGAACAACCAAATAATTCACCACAATAGCCATCCGTATTATTAAAAATAAAAACACATATATAGTGACGGGCCTGGCACCATGCCCAGGCACCCACATACAGAAGGTCCACCCAGCTTGCAGTAGTTCCAGGGAATATCTTGCACAAAAGCATGCTGCAACACCCTGTATAACAGGCGTTCGTAATTCGTAATTCCCCACCCTAATAACCTGTCTTAACTAGACTGTATAATATTTTCGTAATAGTCTGATGTAATAACCGACCACAACAATTGGCTTGAGTAAATGACCTGATGAAACAATCGGTTTTTAAACTATTCCTATTGACCTGTTATAATAACCCACCTCTATAATCAGTCACAATATCCTGAATGAACAGCTAACTGGAATAGCATCAAGCAATCTTAATTTGCAAAAAAAAAACCGCTACGAGAATAGCCTGTTGTAATTATAACTCACAATAATAACTTACAATATGAATAAAAACTTATAATAAGTGTCATTTAAACCCCATTTATATCTTTTTTTTTTTAGACGCTTCTAATTGTTATTGAAGCCAAACTTCTGAGGAGACTTTATGTTTCATCTGGTGTTCAGGACGTTATTCTACATGTTCAATTGCTGAGTTTATTACGTGTTTTGGGAAATTTTATTAAAATGTTGACTTAAAGTAAGAAGATACGAGGCGAAAGTGGGGTTCGACCTGGGGACCGTCGTGACCCCAGCGGGTGACCCCACACACTGACCTTGATTCCTTCTGATTAATAAAGTCTTCAACCTAGTATTTTATTCACCTCCTCATGTGACCTGCCTGAACAACCATATAATTCACCAAAATCCGTATTAAACCAACACAATATCCCACAAAATTAATCCACCACAATATCTCTCTAAACTAATCTACTAAAATAACCCTCTAGAATAACCCACGATAATAATCCACCAGAATAATCCACCAAGGTAACCATCTATAATAATCCCACACAAAAATCCTCTAGTTTTTCCATAAGGTAATAATAATAATCCACCATTTTAATTCTGAATAATAATCCCCCTCAATATCCATAAATATTTGTCCATTACAATAACCCTCCAAAATAATTTATCTCAATAACCTTCCATAATTATCCACCACAATAACCCTCCATAATTATCCATCACAATAACCCTCCATATTCATGAATGAAATTAATCTACCAAAATAATGAATCACGATAACCCACTATAATATTCCCATAAAATATCCTTCAAAATATTCCACCAAAACAATTCACCACATTAACCCTGCAAAATAATCCACTTAATAACTTACCAAAAATTATCCACCACAATAAACCTTTTTGATAATAATCACGATAGCCCTCTATAATAATCCATAACGATAACCTTTCTATTCAAAATAATCCACCACAATATCCTTCCTTAATATTCCCCACAATAACCATCCAAAATAATCCACCTAATAACTTACCAAAATGATACACCACAATAAACCTTTATAATAATCACCACAATAAGCCTCCATAATAATCCACCACAATAAACCTTCATAATAATCCACCAAAATAACCCATCATAATAATTCACCACAGTACCCTCTGTTATATAATCCACCAAAATAATCCTCCAAAATAATCTTCACCAATAATACTCCATTAAAATCCATCAAAATATCCCTTGAAAATAATCCACTACAATAATCCTCAATAATAATCCAGCACAATAACTCTCCAAAATAGTCCACAACAATAACATTTCTTAGTAATCCACACGAATAATCTACCAAAATAATCCACCATGATAACCTTCTACAATAATCCAACACAATAATCCAACATGATAACCTTCTACAATACTCCAACAATAATCCACCACAATATTCCACCACATTAATCCATCATATTAATCCGACAAAATAATCCACAACAATAATCATCCATAATAATCCAACACAATAACCCTCTAAAGTAAACCACCACAATATCCTTCTGTAATAATCCACTACAATATCCCACCGTAATAATTCACCACAATCCCCCTCCATAATAATTCACGAAAATAGTTCATTAGAATAATCCAACACGATAACGTCTTATTATAATCCATTAACAAATCTTCAATAATAATCCACCACAATAACCCTCCTTAATAATCCACCACCATAACCCTCCATAGTAATCCACCACCATAACCCTCCATAAAAATCCACCACAATAACCCTCCATAATAACTTACAGTTTTCACGGACACAACCCACTCTACTGACACTGTCACTGGGCCAGAAACTCTTAGTTTGATAAGAAAGGTAAAATATTGGGAAGATTACAACTCAGCTATAGTGACACCATACCCCAGGCACCCATATACAGATTGTCCACCCAGCTGGGGTCATTTAATCCCCAGCTGGGTGGTCAATTATATATTTTGTTCTTAATCGCTTCTAATTGTTATTGAAGCCAAACTTCTGAGGTGACTTTATGTTTAATTTACTTTTCAGGACTTTATTCAACATGTTCGGTTCCTGAGTTTATTACGTGTTTTGGAAAATTATAATAAAATGTTGACTTAAGGGAAAAGGAAGATCTTTGGTACATGGGATCGACCTGAGGACCTTCGTGACCCCAGCGGGTGACCCCACACACAGACCATGACTCTTCCTGGTTAATAAAACCCTGAACCCAGTATTTTATTCACCTCCTCAGATGACCCGCCTGAACAACCAAATAATTCACCACATTAGCCATCCGTATTAGACCACCACAATTACCCACAATAATAATACACCATAATATCCCTCCAAAATAATCTACCACAATAACCATTTATAATTACCTACGAAAATAATCCAACTGAATAATCATCCAAGGTAGCCCTCTACAATAATCCAACACAAAAACCCTCTGATTTTTCCATAGGGTAATGATAAAGATCAACCATATTAATCAACCACTATAATCCTCGAAAATAATCCACCTTAATATCCCTAAATATTTATTCATTACAATAACTCTCCAAAATGATCTACAACATTAACTCTCCAAAATGATCTACAACATTAACTCTCCATAATTATACATCTCAATAACTCTCCATATTCATCAACAAAATTAATCCACCAAAATAATCCACCACGAAAACCCACTATAATAATCCCGTAAAATATGCTCCAAAATAATCCACCACACTAATCCATCACAATAACCCTGCCAAATAATCCACCACAAGAACCCACCAAAATAATCCACCACAATAATCCCTTTTAAAAATCCACCACAATAACACTATAATAATCCACAACAATAACCCTTCAAAATAATCCACCACAAAAATCCTACAAATAATCCTCCACAATAACTCTTCAAAATAATCCACCACAATAATCCTCAATAATAATCCACCACAATAACCCTTCATAATAATTCACCACAATACCCCCTGTTATAATCCACCACAATAACCCTCCAAAATAATTGGCCATAATAACATTTCATAATAATCCATGAGAATAATCCACCAAGATAACCCTCTATTATAATGATAAACAAAAAGCAATTAAAATAATCCAGCACAATAGTGCACAACAACAACCTTCCCAAATAACCCACCACAATAACCCTCCAAAATAAACCACCGCAATTCCACTACGTAATAATCCACTAGAATATGCCACAAGGTTAATCCACCACAAAAACCCTCTATAATAATACAACACAAAAACTGTATAAAATAATCAACCAAAATAACTCTCCAAAATAATTCACAATAGTATCCCTTTCTAATAATCCACCACAATAACCCTGGATAAAAAATCCACCACAATAACCCTCCATAAAAAATCCACCACGATAACCTTCTATGATAATCCAAATTAAGATCATCCAAAATAATCCACCACAAAAATCCACAATAATAATCGACCACATTAATTTATGACATCAATCCTTAATAATTATCTACCACAATAATCCTCCAAAATAATCCACCACAATATCCCACTGTAACGGGGTCAGAATTTATTATCCCTCCTGACCATTTATCCGGCGGTAATTAAAGCTTCTAATGTTCACCATTGTTCCTGCCGGACCTTCTGTCCAACCCTCGTGACCTTGGGCGTTTTATCACCTAGATTCCTCGACACGAGGACGCTGTACTTTGTCACTAACAAACTCTGAGACCTTCCTGCTGCCACCAACGATCCTCTAATGATTCTGTAATCCCGCTAATTGATTGTGTAACCGGTTTGCAATTAAATCATTTTCAATCAATTGCCATTAAATCCACGATTGTGGTTCCCAATTATTTGAAATGGAGTAATGAATATACTTTAAAGTGAGGACTAACTCAAACCAAAGAGCTTATATACATTTTAAATCGACAAAGGTGCTTGTGAAGTTCACAGGAGCTTATTCAATAACACACAATGAAACATAAATGGGGAACAATTCCACTAAACAACCGAGATCACTTCAATCATTATTTATTATAAAAGTTATGAAAACAAAAGGAGAACACTAACTAACTGAAAACGTCCTATCTGAGGCAAATGATTATGAAATTGATCACTACAACTGTATCTCAATTCAAGAAAACAAAAAACTTTACCTTAATTTATTAAATTTAATTACCAATACTCCAGGTCAGATGTTGCGACCTTGTCTCAGGGAGAGACCTGTCTTGCCCTGCTGCTGCCCCAAAACACACCAACTGAAAATTTCCTCCCAAGCTGAGAGGCTGACCTTGACATTGTTGCAAAACTACTTCTTAAAGATAATTAACAAATTAGATTCGTATTGACTTGTTACTTTAAGGTGATTAGATTCCTATTCAAAATAAAGGGTAATTACATAAGTACTTGATCCCAATTAATAGTTGAGTACAATATTGATAAATAACATTAATTTTAATAATTTGAATGAATTAACAAACAAGATGCTTGATAGCATTACCGCAGCGAAGGCTGCTAACTGAGCCTAGTGTGTGTATTCAGAAATTAGTTCTCATATTCTAGATGAGTCATCTACACTTGCCGACTAGGAGGAGTTGACTCTTTTCTCTAAACGGCGTTAAATTAACATAACTACTTAAGCAACGTTGATTATTACTACAATTACTATTAATAACTGAATTTATCTATACTTGATGAAATAAACTCACAGGAAGGCTGTAGCAATCGTGCATGCATCACTTTCCTAATCTCTTGAGACAAACCTTTCTGGAAACTCGGGTAGAAACTACCCAGAAACTCCAAAACCTAGATTATCCATGTATCCAATACTACACACGATGTAGGTTCCTTTATAAACAGCTAAACTGTTACAACACCATAATAATCTACCATAATAACCCACAATAATAATGCCCCACAATAACCCACAATAATAATCCACCACAATAACCCTCCAAAATAATATACTGTAATAACCCTCCAAAATAATCAACCACAATCACCTTACATTTTAATCCAACACAATCCCCCTTCTTAATAATCCACGAAAATAGACTTTTCGAATAATCCAACTCGATAACGTTTTCAATTAATCCAATAAAAACCCTCCAAAATAATTAACCTCAATATAATCCACAACAAAAATCTTCAATAATGATACACACAATAGTCAACCACAATAATCCACTACAATGTCCTTCCTTAATAATCCTCCACAATAACCCTCCAAAATAGTTCACCTCAATGACCCTCAAAAATACTTCATCACAATAACCCTCAATATTAATCCACCACAATTACCCTCCATAAAAATCCACCACAATAACCCTCCTTAATAATCCGCCACAATAACCCACATTAACTATCCACCACAATTACTCCCTTTCCACCCTTTCTGGAAACTCAGGTAGAAACTACCTTGAGACTCCTAAACATAGCTTATCCATGTATACCACAATATAATATAATTGTGTATACCACAATTATATATAATATAATTATGTATACCACAATAAGGGATAATCCACCACAATAACCCTCCATAACAATCCATCGCAAATAACGCTCAATAATAATCCACTACCAATAACCCTCCAGAATAATCCACCAAATAACCCTCCATAATAATACACCACAATAACCCTCCATAATTATCCACCATAAAAACCCTCCATAATAATCCACCACAATAACCCATATTAATAATCCACCACTATAACTCTCCATAATAATCCACCACTATAACTCTCCATAATAATCCACCCCAATAAACTATAATGATCCACCCCAATAAACTATAATAATCCACCACAATAATCCTCCATATTAATCCACCACAATAATCCTCCATATTAATTCACCACAATAACCCTACATAACAATCCACCACAATAACCCTCCATAATAATCCACCACAATAACCCAGTAATCCACCACAATAACCGTCCATAATAATCCACCACAATAACCCAGTAATCCACAACAATAACCCTCCATAATAATCCACCACAATAACCCACCATAATAATCCACCACAATAACCCACCATAATAATCCACCACAATAACCCTCTATAATAATCCACCACAATAACCCTCCATAATAACCAACAGTTTACACGACACACAACCCACTCTACTGACACTGTCACAGAGCCAGGAACTCTTAGTTTGGTAAGAAATGTAAAATATCGGGAAGATGGCCACCCAGCTATAGTGACACCATACACAGGCACACACATACAGCTGGTCAACCTAGCGTGCCATAGAGACAAGGCCTAGCACCATACCCAGGCACCTGTATTGGGCTGGGCCACCCAGCTTGCTATAGTGCCAGGTCTGGCACAATACACAGTGCCCGTATGCAGCTGGTCTACCCTGCTTGCTATAGTGACAGGCCTTGCATCATACCCAGGCATCCATATACAGCTGGTCCGCCCAGCTTGCTATAGTGACATGACTGGCACCATACCCAGGCATCCATATACAGCTGGTCCACCCAGCTTGCTATAGTGACAGGCCTGGCACCATACCCAGGCATCCATATACAGCTGGTCCACCCAGCTTGCTATTGTGACAGGCCTGGCACCATACCCAGGCACACACATATACAGCTGGTCCACCCAGCTTGCTATAGTGACAGGCCTGGCACCATACCCAGGCACACACATATACAGCTGGTCCACCCAGCTTGCTATAGTGACAGGCCTGGCACCATACCCAGGCACACACATATACAGCTGGTCCACCCAGCTTGCTATAGTGACAGGCCTGGCACCATACCCAGGCACACACATATACAGCTGGTCCACCCAGCTTGCTTTAGTGACAAGTCGGCACCATTCAACTAATGATCTCAGTGAATTAGACAGTTTAGTGTTCACTAATGACGATCCTTGTTCTCCAGAGGCAGCCCAGATTTTAGTATAATGTTCAGCTTTATTTATTGGAACTCTTAAAACACTACATATTTTTATATTTCTAATTCCTCGACAAAAGCTCTCAAATATATATGAGTCAATTACTGAGATTTGACTCATTGTTTCATCTGTTTATTTCGGTTGCTGAATATATTAAGTGTCTTGGGAATTTGTATCCAATTTCTTTAAGGTAAAAGTAAAGTTTACTAAATTTATGGGGTCGACCTGAGGACCGTCGTGACCCCAGTAGGTGACCCCATACACTGACCTGAGGATCGTCGTGACCCCAGCAGGTGACCCCACACACTGACCTGAGGATCGTCGTGACCCCAGCAGGTGACCCCACACACTGACCTGAGGATCGTCGTGACCCCATACACTGACCTGAGGATCGTCGTGACCCCAGCAGGTGACCCCACACACTGACCTGAGGATCGTCGTGACCCGACGTAAATGAAAAAAGCCCCGAAATCATCTCAAGATAACCTCAAGAAGATGACCTCAGCGGGTGACCCCACACACTGACCATGACTCTTCCTTATTAATGAAGTCATCAACCCAGTAATTTAGTCCCCTAAGGTGATGTTTATAAATTACGTGTGTTAAGAATTATATAAAAAGTTTGAATATAGAGAAGTAACAAATCTTAATTATCAGCAGTAGGAAACTACTGTATTATTCTGCTGCAAATAACCGCTCGTAGTGATCTCAGGTAATAACCAATTGTAAATAATAGCAGCAAATACCTGCAGTAATAAACGGAAGTAATACCATTCTGTTAATGTTTGACATAATAACTCGACCTAATAATCTCCAATTATAACACATCATAATAACGTGACACAATAAGGCACAGAAATAACATCAAAGTTATTTCTGCACGTAATGTCTTGAAGAAATGATAAAATACAATAACATGTTGTAACACCCTGTATAACAACTTCCTCATAACTCCGCGCCCCAATAACCTGCCTTAAATTAATATACTCCCCGTAATTACTTTGTCCTAATAGCCTGGTGTAATAACCAGCTACATAAATCAGCCTTTGTAAATGATCAGACTTAACAACCAGTTGGTAAAACTTCGCTAGTAACCTGTTATTATAACCCTCCTCATTAATCAGCATCAACATCAATAAACAGCGAGCATGAATGACAACCTGTCCTTATACACCCTTACTAAAATATTACAATAGTAGCCTGTTGTAATAATAACATGCAGAAATTACTTACAATAATAGCCTGTTGTAATAATAACCCTTAGTTAAACGTACAATATTAGCCTGTCGTAATAATAACCCTGACTAATTACCTACAATAATAGCCTGCTGTAATAATAACCTGCAGTAATAACATACAAAAATAGATTGTTGTTATAATAACTCACAGTAATAACCAACAATAAAAACCTGTTGTAACAATAACTTGTAGATATTTCGCAATAAAATATTATATATAAATTAAGTATCATTTAAACCCGCCCAGTTATATCTTTTGTTCTTAGTCGCTTTTAATTGTTATTGAAGCCAAACTTCTGAGGTGACTTTATGCTTCACCTGCTCTTCAGGACTTTATTCAACATGTTCAGTTGCTGAGTTATTACGTGTTTTGGGAAATTATATTAAAATGTTGACTTAATGTAAAAGGAAGAGGTGAAAGGCACTGGGGTCGACCTGAGGACCGTCGGGACCCCAGCGGGTGACCCCAGACACTCACCATGACTTTTCCTCATTAGTCAAGACTCACCAAGTATTATATAGCAGTCCGTCCTCCTAAGGTTCCCCAACGTCAAGAAACTGTCGTACTAAAGTTCCATTATCCTAACCTACCAGAGGACCCAAAACAGAAAACTGGAGAGCAAGACGCAACAATGGGTATAAATTTAATAAGTTTAGATTTAGGAAAGACTTGGGTAAATACTGGTTCAGTAACAGGGTTGCTGATTTGTGGAACCAATTGCCGCGTAACGTTGTGGAGGTGGTGTCCCTCGATTGTTTCAAGCGCGGGTTGGACAAGTATATGAGTGGGATTGGGTGGTTATAAATAGGAGCTGCCTCGTATGGGCCAATAGGCCTTCTGCAGTTACCTTTGTTCTTATGTTCTTAAGTTCTTAAGAAAATTTCGCGAGTCGCTACCATTTTTCAGTACGACAATTTTTTGCCTTAGTTAGAGCATACGTCAAAATGCGACGTTCTATTTGGAGGACGGGTTGTATATAGACCTTCACCTCAACACTAAGTGACACTAAGAACCTTTATCTGAAGGAAGTGATAACCATTAAGGAGTGAAAACTGCCCTCAAGTACTTATGAGAAAAGTCTTAATACAAGACTCCTGTTATTTTAAGACTGAAAACGTTGACTCGTGTCAAGACTGTTATGACCTCTGGGTCATCAGAGGTCACCAGTGTGTTTACTTATGTTGGCATTAATCAACGGTTGCACTGTAGATATCACGTGATCATGTATACTTTGTAGCTCGCTCACTACGTAGTCATGTATACTGTAGAGCTGACCTTACAGCCACGTTGTCATGTATACTGTAGAGCTGACCTTACAGCCACGTTGTCATGTATACTGTAGAGCTGACCTTACAGCCACTTTGTCATGTATACTGTAGAGCTGACCTTACAGCCACGTTGTCATGTATACTGTAGAGCTGACCTTACAGCCACGTTGTCATGTATACTGTAGAGCTGACCTTACAGCCACTTTGTCATGTATACTGTAGAGCTGACCTTACAGCCACTTTGTCATGTATACTGTAGAGCTTACCTGACAGCCACGTGGTAATGTATACTGAAGAGCTGACCTCTACAGTTATTGAAACCAAACTTCTGAGGTGACTTTATGTTTCATCTGTTTATGTTGGTTGCTCAGTTTATTACGTGTTTTGGGAATTTATATTAAACTGTTGACTTAAGGTAAAAGGAAGATCGGAAGAAGTCTATGGGGTCGACCTGAGGACCGTCGTGACCCCAGCGGGTGACCCCACACACTGACCATGACTCTTCCTTATTAATAAAGTCCTCAACCCGGTAATACATACACCTCAGGTGCGGTGTATAAAATACGGGTGTTTGGAATTTATATTAATAGTTTGAATAAAGAGAAATAACCAGTCTTAAATATCATCTGTAGGAAACTGCAGTATTATCCCGCTGTAATAACCGCTTGTATTGATCTCAGGTAATTACCAATTGTAAATAATTACAGCAATTACTTGTGATAATAAACGGAAGTAATAAACAAAAGTAATAACTATCTGTTAAAGTTTGACATAATAACTCTCACTAAGTTTCTCCTGTAATAAGGCATCATAATAACCTGATGCAATAACTCACAAAAATAACATCAGTTATTTCCCCAAGTAATATCTTGCAGGAATTATAAAACACAAAAACATGTTGTAACACCCTGTATAACAACTTCCTCATAACTCCACACCCCAATAACCTGCCTTAATATCCTCCCGTAATAACTTCCTGAATAACCTCTCCCTAATAGCCTGGTGTAAACAGCCACAACAACCAGCCTGTGTGTGGGGTTTTCTACTTTGCTTTCCCGACTACAATGCATACGTTACCAATGTACATGTGGCAGACGCTTCACGAAGCTGTCGGAATCCAGCAGAGAAAATACGAGAGCAAGCGTACAGGGCCTGGGAGCATAGTTGAGTAAGAGTCCTTGAGGGTCTCTTCTCAGACTGGCCTCGCCTGGTTCTGATCCACATTGGTCGTTGGAATCTCCTCAATGCTTGAAACTCTTTAAGGGTCATTTAAGATCTTATTTTGATTGAACATTGGTTCAGCATCATATTCTATGATGAAGTTAAACTTCCTAAAGTCAAGGCAGATGCGCACACCTTCCCTAGGGTTCTTCTCCTCAATGCTTGAAACACTTTAAGGGACTCCATCACATATATTGATTAATGAATAATAGGCAACTCGGTGTTGAAGACACCTGAGGCTGAAGACTTAAGTAATAGTTGGCAGTATTCAGAAGTGGTTCAACAGAAACACCGCATAAAGCTTACCAGTAGTTTATTTACAAACTTAACCACTAATAATATGCGTGCTTGAATTACTTTAGATTGGAGTCAGAAAGGCTATGGTTGCATTAGCGAGACTATTGACGTCTGACTAATCGATTCTGATCCACTCGTGGAGAAACACCTAACTTAACACAATTGACAGCCAATCATTACTACAGCAAACCTAACTTCCGGTGTGGTCACAGGAGTTCCAACAGGATATTCGGGTAATGATGATGCACAATAAATCAACAATGGCACTGTTAATGGGACAGGCATTAATCATGCACATTAATTATGTCACACAATAACTAAATGTGTGGTGTATGTGAGATTCACATTCACAGACGAGTGTAATGTCATGGTACCACACAGATAAACACACATACACCGTCAGGTGTCTCGGTCTCCACCTATACTGTGTCAGGTATTGAGAAAGTGAGAACTGTGGTTGACCACTCAGATCAACACACAGACAGACACAATAATGAAGAAAGAAAATCTTGTACATACAGGTATGGCCACCTCTCTTATCACTCACTCATGCACATTCATGCAGACCTCGTAGGTGGTGTCATGACCTCATGATCCACAGCTCATGAGGTCATGACAGTAATTACCAACCTCAAGTAATTACCAACTGTAAAGAATAGCAGCAATTACCGTTAGTAATAACATGCAAATGTTTGCCATAACATCCTTCAGCAATAACACACCATAATAATCTGACGCAATATTGTGCACAAATAACATGGATAATTCCAGGTAACAAGCGGCACAAATTATGACACACAAAAACATGCTGTAACACCCTGTATAACTAGCTCCTCGTAATTCCCCGCCCCAATAACCCGTCTTAACTAGCCTAATAACCTTTTCGTAATAGCCTGATGTAATAACCAACCACAACATTCTGTATAAATGATCAGACGTAACAATCAGTTGTTAAACTATCACTGGTGTTTATTGAAGCTCATCTATAATCGTCTCAATATCCTGAATGAACAGCAAGCTGGTATAACAACCTGCAATTATAACTTGCACTGAAAACTTAGGAGAATAGACAGTTGTAATAATTACTCACAGTAATAACCTACAATAATAGCCTGTTGTAATAATATCCCAGTGTTATAATTTATAAGTTCAGATTTTTAAACCCCAATTATATATTTTGTTCTTTGTCACTTTTAATTGTTACTGAAGCCAAACTTCTGAGGTGACTTTATGTTTCATCAGTTTATGTCGGTTGTTGAGTTTATTACGTGTTTGGGGAATTTATATTATTATATATTACGTTGATTTAACGTAAAAAGGAAGAACTGTCACGGGATGGGGGTCGACCTGAGGACCGTCGTGACCCCAGCGGGTGACCCCTCACACTGATCATGACTCTTCCTGATTAATAAAGTCCTCAACCCGGTAATTTATATTAATAGTTTGAATAAAGAAAAATAACCTTAATAAACAACTGAAGGAAACTTCAGTATTATTCTGCTGTAATAACCCTCTCGTTGTGATCTCAGGAAATTAACAACTGTAAATAATAGCATCAAATACCTGCAATAATAACCTGCAGTAATAACGGGAATCAATAACCGGAAGTAATAAACGGAAGTAATATCCTGCAAATGTTTCACATAATAACTCGACTCAAACCATCTTCAGTAATAACTCATCATAATAACCTGGCGCAATAACGTACAGAAATAGCATCAAAGTTATTTTGCACATAATATCTAATCTCGTAATATTAAACAATATCAGGTAATAAAAACTATAAAACACAAAAACATGTTGTAACACCCTGTATAACAACTTCCTCATAACTCCTCGCCCTAATAACCTGCCTTAATATTCTCCCGTAATAAATTTGTCTTAATAGCCTGGTGTAATAACCAGCCACAATAACCAACTTGTGTAAATGATCAGACTTAACAAACAGTTGTTAAATATTCCCAAGTAACCTGTTATAATATCCCGCCTCACTAATTAACAACAACGTCAATAAACAGCAAGCTTGAATAATAACAACCTGTCCTTATAAACCTCACTAAAACATTACAATAATAGACTGTTGTAGTAATAACATGCAGTAATTACCTAGAATAATAGTCTGTTGTAACAATAATCCACAGTATTAACCAACAATTATAGCCTGCTGTAATAATAATAACCCTTAGTAATAGGCTACAATAATAGCCTCTTCTAATAATAACCCTCAATAATAACCTACCTTAAAAGCCAGTTATAATAATAACTGGCAATAACTACATTCAATAAGAGCCTGTTGTAATAATAACCCATAGTAATAACCTACAATAATAGCTTGTTGTAATAATATCCCTTAGTAAAACTCTTCAAACAATAACCTGGAGAAATAACATACAATAATAACCTGTTGTAATAATAACTTCAATAATCAGGTACAATAATTGCCTGTTGTAAAAATAACCCTTAGTAATAACCTATAGTATTAGCCAGTTGTAATAATAACCCACAGAAATGTCGCAATAAAATATTGTGTTAAGTATTATTTAAGCGCCAGTTATATCTTTTGTTTTCAGTCGCTTCTGATTGTTATTAAAGTCAGCTCAGAAGCCAAACTTCTGAGGTGACTTTATGTTTCATCTGCTGTTCAGGACTTTATTCAACATTTTCGGTTGCTGAGCTTATTATGTGTTTAGAGAATTTATTAAAATGTTGACTAAAGGTAAAAGGAAAGTCATCAATTATCTGGGGTCGACCTGAGTACTGTCGTGACCCCAGCGGGTGACCCCAGACACTGACCATGACTCTTCCTAATTATTAAAGCCCTCAAATCAGTATTTTATTGACCAGTATTTTATCGGCCTGAACAACCAAATAATTCACCACAATAGCCAATCGTATTAAACTACCACAAAACCCACAATAATAATCCACCACAATATCCTTCTAAAATAATCCTCCACAATATCCCACGAAAATAATCGATAACAATAACACTCTACGATAATGCACGAGAATAATCCACCAGAATAATCAACTTCGATAACTCTCTATAATAATGCAACACAAAATCCCTCTAAAAAATCCACCCCAATAGTCACCACTATAATCCTAAACCTCAACATTACTTTAATATTTATTCATTACAATAACTCTCCAAAAAATCGATCAAAACCACCTTCCATAATAATCAACCACAATAACCCTCCCTAAAATCCCAAGTTTAATCGACCATGATAACATTATATAATAATCCAATACAAGAGCCTACAAAATAATTCACCACAATAATCTGCTACAATAACACTACATAATAATCCACCACAATAATGATCCATAATAATCCACCACAATAATGATCCATAATAATCCACCACAATAACCGTCCATAATAATCCACAACAATAACCCATCATAATAATCTTCAACAATAATCCTCAAAAATAATCCACCACAACAACCCTCCATTATATTCTACCATAATAACCCTCCATAATAATCCACCACAATAACCCTCCATAATAATCCATCACAATAACCCTTCAAAATATTCCATCACAATAACCCTCAATAATAATCAACAACAAGAACCCTCAATAATAATTTACCACAATAATCCTCTATAGTAATCCACCACAATAACCCTCAATAATAATCCACCACAATACCCTTCCATAATAATCCACCACAATAACCCTCAATAATAATCCACCACAATAACCCTCTGTAATAATCCACCACAATATCCTTTCATAATAATCCACCACAATAACCCCCCATAATATTCTACCACAATAACCCTCCATAATAATCCATCACAATAACCCTCCATAATAATCCACCACAATAACCCTCCCTAATACTCAACGACAATAACTCTCCATAATAATCCACCACAATAACCCTCCATAATAATCCACCACAATAACTCACCATAAAAATCCACCACAATAACCCTCCATAATAATCCACCACAATAGCCCTCCATAATAATCCACCACAATAACCCTCCATAATAATCCATCACAATAACCCTCCATAATAATCCACCACAATAACCCTCCCTAATACTCAACGACAATAACTCTCCATAATAATCTACCACAATAACCCTCCATAATAATCCACCACAATAACTCACCATAAAAATCCACCACAATAACCCTCCATAATAATCCACCACAATAACCCTCCATAATAATCCACCACAATAACCCTCCATAATAATCCACCACAATAGCCCTCCATAATAATCCACCACAATAACCCACCATAATAATCCACCACAATAACCGTCCATAATACCTACAGTTTACACGGTTACTAGTAGCTACTAAGTTTGGCGGGCGTCCTGTACGCTCTTGTTTACTTCTCTCTGCTATCTGAGCCACAATACACACAAACAGATGGTACCGTTTTCTATGAACATGACACTACGCACAATGCTAATTATAACCACAATCCTGCTATTATCACAATCCTGGTCACTAATTTCTGTAAATGAATAATTGACCACACGTTTATTTTGAAAAAGAACCTAAGAAGTCATTTGAAGATTCCTAGATTGACGAAATAATGCTGTGGTGCTGTGGACATCGTAAACAGCATTGAATCACTGATATTTGAACATTGTACCCAGTCATTATTACACTCAGGCTCTTCTATAATACTATCAAGGCTAAATAATACAAGTTATATATATATTTTGACATTATTAGGCGATACTGTGGTCACACTCTGAACAGCAGTGCTGTGCGCTCATGTTGCGAGCGCCAGCCTTGGTTGCTCACTCACTACTGAGGCTCTCACACCCGGGAATGTGGACCACGATTTTTTTTAAAGATGGCATCTGTTTACAAGAGCCCAGAGGAAGCTGATGTGAACCCCATGTAGCCGCGGGAGTTTTGAATGAAACGTGAAAAATAAAAATACCCGGAAGTGCGTTGCGCAAACCAGACGTGGGCCTGCAGGCGCGTTGCGCAGTTTAAGGGCTAAGGATAAAATTGATGGCCTTCTGAAATGATGATGGGGCTCTCTTTAAGCCAAAAGGCATCGAGAGTGGAAAAATACTTGACAGCTCCAAGTTGATCTATTATTTCCTGAATTCGGGGTAAAGGATACACATAATAATAATAATAATAAATAATAATAATAATAATTTTTATTTAGGCAAAGGTACATACATAAAGAGATTTTACAAAGTTTGTTGGCTTTATAGATAGGAGCTAGTACATACAATGCCTAAAGCCACTATTACGCAAAGCGTTTCGGGCAGGAAAAAACACTACTGACTAAAGCTTAAAACTAATGGGTAAAAAGAAAAAAATGCGTTGAATACAAATAAAAATAGAGGTAAAAGAGGGGGGAACATTGTTGAAAAAACAGCACAAATACAATTACAAATTATTACAGAAAATTACATTAAAACAGCGTTGATTTGTAAAACAAAAAAAAAAACAAAAAAACATACATGGATTGACAATAGAGAGGTAAGGTAGGTTACAGGGAATTTATTAGGTATAGCTTCGTTTTTAACTTAAACTGGTTGAGAGAGGTACAGTCTTTAACATGGTTGGTAACATCACCCTTAGTTATTTAGTTTACCTTTCGGTAGTCCACATAAAAGCGATAAATGCCATCTGGTTTACGAAGTAACACAACAGGAGATAGCGACAGTGACTTAACGTGTTCTGTCACGTCCTGTCTCAACATTTTCTGGCACTCATTCCTGATAATTTTCTTTGCCTGTTCTGGGATCCTCCACTACTGGGTGTAAGCAGGCTGGTGGTCACCTGTTGAAATGGTGTGCTCAACAGATGAAATATAAAGTCAAATTTCAAGTAATGATTCATAATTCATCTTTCGTCGAGTAATTAGAAATATAAAAAATTTAGTGTTTTTAGATTTCCAATAAATAAAGCTGAACATTAAGCTAAAATCTGGGCTGCCTCTGAAGAAGAAGCATCGTCATTAGTGAAAGCTAAAGTGTTTAATTTACTAAGATCATTAATTTGAATGGTGCCAGCCGATCACTATAGCAAGCCGGGTGGCCCAGATGTATGTGGGTGCCATGGTTTGGTACCAGGCCTATTACTATAGAAAACACGATAGACTAGCTGTATATGGGCAATAGCTATGGTGCAAAGCCTGTCACTATAGCAAGCCAGGTAGATTAGCTGTTCATGGTCGCTGAGTATGGTGCCAGGCCTGTCACTATAGCAAGCCAGGTAGATTAGCTGTTCATGGTCGCTGAGTATGGTGCCAAGCCTGTCACTTTAGCAAGCCGGGTGGCCCAGCTGTATATGGGTGCCTGGGTAAGGTGCCAGGCCTGCCACTATAGCTGATTGGTCATCCTCTTGATATTTTACATTTCTTACCAAACTAAGAGTTCCTGGCCCAGTGACAGTGTCAGTAGAGTGGGTTGTGTGCCGTGTAAACTGTAGGTTATTATGGTGGGTTATTGTGGTGGATTATTATGGTGGGTTATTGTGGTGGATTATTATGGAGGGTTATTGTCGTTGAGTATTAGGGAGGGTTATTGTGGTGGATTATTATGGTGGGTTATTGTGGTGGATTATTATGGTGAGTTATTGTGGTGGATTATTATGGTGGGTTATTGTCGTTGAGTATTAGGGAGGGTTATTGTGGTGGATTATTATGGAGGGTTATTGCGATGGATTATTATGGAGGGTTATTGTGGTGGATTATTATGGGGGGGGGGTTATTGTGGTGAATTATTATGGTGGGTTATTGTGGTGGATTATTATGGAGGGTTATTGTGGTGGATTATTATGGGGAGGGGGTTATTGTGGTTGATTATTATAGAGGGTTATTGTGGAGGATTATTATGAAAGGATATTGTGGTGGATTATTATTGAGGATTATTGTGGTAAATTATTATTGAGGGCTCTTGTTGATTATCATGGAGGGTTATTGTGATGGAATATTTTAAAGGGTTATTGTGGTGGACTATTATGTACAGTAATTAGTTAATAATTATTATTCTTTCTTTGGTGGACCATTATGGAGGGTTATTACGGTAGAATATAATGGAGGGTTGTTGTGGTGGATTATTTTGGGGGATTATTGTTGTAGGTTATTTTGGTGGATTATTGTTGTGGATTATTATGGAGGATTATTGTTGTGGAATTATTATGGAGGATTATTGTGGTGGATTACTATGGAGGGTTAGTGTAGTTGATTGGTATGGTGGGTTATTGTTGTGAATTATTATAGAGGGTTATTGTGGTAGATTATTAGGTAGGCTTATTGTGGTTGATTATTATGGAGGGATATTGTGATGGATTATTATGGAGGGCTGTTGTGGTGGATTATTATGGAGGGTTATTATGGTAGAATATAATGGAGGGTTGTTGTGGTGGATTATTTTTGAGGATTATTGTTGAAGATTATTATGGTGGGTTATTGTTGTGGATTATTATGGAGGTTTATTATGATGGATTACTATGGAGGTTTATTATGATGGATTACTATGGAGGGTTATTGTAGTGGATTCTTATGGTGGGTTATTGCTGTGGATTATTATGAAGGGTTATTGTTGTGGATTGTTATTGATTGTTATTGTGGTAGATTATTATGGATCATTATTGTGGTGGATTATTATGGATGATTATTGTGGTGGATTATTATGTAGTGTTATTGTAGCAGATTATTGTGGTGAATTATTTTGTAGGCTCTTGTATTGGATTATTATATAATGTTATCATGGTCGATTAAACTTGGGATTTTAGGGAGGATTATTGTGGTTGATTATTATGGAAGGTGGTTTTGATCGATTTTTTGGAGATTTATTATAATGAATAAATATTAAAGTAATGTTGAGGTTTAGGATTATAGTGGTGACTATTGTGGTGGATTTTTTAGAGGGATTTTGTGTTGCATTATTATAGAGAGTTATCGAAGTTGATTATTCTGGTGGATTATTCTCGTGCATTATCGTAGAGTGTTATTGTTGTCGATTATTTTCGTGGGATATTGTGGAGGATTATTTTAGAAGGATATTGTGGTGGAATATTATTGTGGGTTTTGTGGTAGTTTAATACGATTGGCTATTGTGGTGAATTATTTGGTTGTTCAGGCTGATAAAATACTGGTCAATAAAATACTGATTTGAGGGCTTTAATAATTAGGAAGAGTCATGGTCAGTGTCTGGGGTCACCCGCTGGGGTCACGACATTACTCAGGTCGACCCCAGGAAATGTATGACTTTCCTTTTACCTTTAGTCAACATTTTAATAACTTCTCTAAACACATAATAAGCTCAGCAACCGAAAATGTTGAATAAAGTCCTGAACAGCAGATGAAACATAAAGTCACCTCAGAAGTTTGGCTTCTGAGGTCACTTTAATAACAATCAGAAGCAACTGAAAACAAAAGATATAACTGGCGCTTAAATAATACTTAACACAATATTTTATTGCGAAATTTCTGTGGGTTATTATTACAACTGGCTAATACTATAGGTTATTACTAAGGGTTATTTTTACAACAGGCAATTATTGTACCTGATTATTGAAGTTATTATTACAACAGGTTATTATTGTATGTTATTTCTCCAGGTTATTGTTTGAAGAGTTTTACTAAGGGATATTATTACAACAAGCTATTATTGTAGGTTATTACTATGGGTTATTATTACAACAGGCTCTTATTGAATGTTGTTATTGCCAGTTATTATTATAACTGGCTTTTAAAGTAGGTTATTATTGAGGGTTATTATTAGAAGAGGCTATTATTGTAGCCTATTACTAAGGGTTATTATTATTACAACCGGCTATAATTGTTGGTTAATACTGTGGATTATTGTTACAACAGACTATTATTCTAGGTAATTACTGCATGTTATTACTACAACAGTCTATTATTGTAATGTTTTAGTGAGGTTATAAGGACAGGTTGTTATTATTCAAGCTTGCTGTTTATTGACGTTGTTGTTGATTAGTGAGGCGGGATATTATAACAGGTTACTAGGGAATATTTAACAACTGTTTGTTAAGTCTGATCATTTACACAAGTTGGTTATTGTGGCTGGTTATTATACCGGGCTATTAAGACAAATTTATTACGGGAGAATATTAAGGCAGGTTATTAGGGCGAGGAGTTATGAGGAAGTTGTTATACAGGGTGTTACAACATGTTTTTGTGTTTTATAGTTTTTATTACCTGATATTATTTAATATTACGAGATTAGATATTATGAGCAAAATAACTTTGATGCTATTTCTGTACGTTATTGCGCCAGGTTATTATGATGAGTTATTACTGAAGATGGTTTGAGTCGAGTTATTATGTCAAACATTTGCAGGATATTACTTCCGTTTATTACTTCCGGTTATTGATTCCGGTTATTACTGCAGGTTATTATTGCAGGTATTTGATGCTATTATTTACAGTTGTTAATTTCCTGTGATCACAACGAGAGGGTTATTACAGCAGAATAATACTGAAGTTTCCTTCAGTTGTTTATTAAGGTTATTTTTCTTTATTCAAACTATTAATATAAATTACCGGGTTGAGGACTTTATTAATCAGGAAGAGTCATGTTCAGTGTGTGGGGTCACCTGCTGGGGTCACGACGGTCCTCAGGTCGACCCCAACCCATGAGAGTTCTTCCTTTTTACGTTAAATCAACGTAATATATAATAATATAAATTCCCCAAACACGTAATAAACTCAACAACCGACATAAACTGATGAAACATAAAGTCACCTCAGAAGTTTATCTTCAGTAACAATTAAAAGTGACAAAGAACAAAATATATAATTGGGGTTTAAAAATCTGAACATATAAATTATGACACTGGGATATTATTACAACAGGCTATTATTGTAGGTTATTACTGTGAGTAATTATTACAACTGTCTATTCTCCTAAGTTTTCAGTGCAAGTTATAATTGCAGGTTGTTATACCAGCTTGCTGTTCATTCAGGATATTGAGACGATTATAGATGAGCTTCTATAAACACCAGTGATAGTTTAACAACTAATTGTTACGTCTGATCATTTATACAGAATGTTGTGGTTGGTTATTACATCAGGCTATTACGAAAAGGTTATTAGGCTAGATATGACGGGTTATTGGGGCGGGGAATTAGGAGGAACTAGTTATACAGGGTGTTACAGCATGTTTTTGTGTGTCATAATTTGTGCTGCTTGTTACCTGGAATTATTCATGTTATTTGTGCACAATATTGCGTCAGATTATTATGGTGTGTTATTGCTGAAGGATATTATGGCAAACATTTGCATGTTATTACTAACGGTAATTGCTGCTATTCTTTACAGTTGGTAATTACTTGAGGTTGGTAATTACTGTCATGACCTCATGAGCTGTGGATCATGAGGTCATGACACCATCTACGAGGGCTGCATGAATGTGCATGAGTGAGTGATAAGAGAGGTAGCCATACCTGTATGTACAAGATTTTCTTTCTTCATTATTGTGTCTGTCTGTGTGTTTATCTGAGTGGTCAACCACGGTTCTCACCTTCTCAATACGTGACACAGGTATAGGTGGGGACCGAGACACCTGACGGTGTATGTGTGTTTATCTGTGTGGTACCACGACATTACACTCGTCTGTGAATGTGAATCTCACATACACCACACATTTAGTTATTGTGTGACATAATTATTGTGCATGATTAATGTCTGTCCCATTAACAGGGCCATTGTTGATTTATTGTGCATCATCATTACCCGAATATCCTGTTGGAACTCCTGTGACCACACCGGCAGTTAGGTTTGCTGTTTTAATGATTGGCTGTCAATTGTGTTAAGTTAGGTGTTTCTCCACGAGTGGATCAGAATCGATTAGTCAGACGTCAATAGTCTCGCTAATGCAACCATAGCCTTTCTGACGCCAATTTAAAATAATTCAAGCGCCCATTGTATTAGTGGTTAAGTTTGTAAATAAACTACTGTTAAGCTTTATGCGGTGTTTCTGTTGAACCACTTCTGAATACTGCCAACTATTACTTAAGTCTTCAGCCCCAGGTGTCTTCAACACCGAGTTGCCTATTATTCATTAATCTATATATGTAATGAGGACCCTAGAAGTCCCTTAAAGAGTTTCAAGCGTTGAGGAGATTCCAACGACCAATGTGGATCAGAACCAGGCTAGGCCAGTCTGAGAAGAGACCCTCAAGGACTCTTACTCGACTATGCTCCCAGGCCCTGTACGCTTGCTCTCGTATTTTCTCTGCTGGATTCCGACAGCTTCGTGAAGCGTCTGCTACATGTACATTGGTAACGTATGCATTGTAGTCGGGAAAGCAAAGTAGAAAACCCCACACACAGGCTGGTTGTTGTGGCTGTTTACACCAGGCTATTAGGGAGAGGTTATTCTGGAAGTTATTACGTGAGGATATTAAGGCAGGTTATTGGGGTGTGGAGTTATGAGGAAGTTGTTATACAGGGTGTTACAACATGTTTTTGTGTTTTATAATTTCTGCAAGATATTATTTGTGGAAATAACTTTGATGTTATTTATGTGCGTTATTTCGTCAGGTTATTATAATGCGTTATTACTGTAGAATATTAGGGCGAGTTATTATGTCAAACTTTAACAGAAGGTTATTTCTTTTGTTTATTACTTCTGGTTATTATTACTAGTAATTGCTGTAATTATTTACAATTGGTAATTACCTGAGATTAATACAAGCGGTTATTACAGCAGGATAATACTACAGTTTCATACAGATGATAATTAAGACTGGTTATTTATCTTTATTCAAACTATCAATATAAATTCTTAACACACCTTATTTTATACAACACACCTGAGGTGTATATATTATTAGGTTGAGGACTTTATTAATAAGGAAGGGTCATGGTCAGTGTGAGGGGTCACCCGCTCGGGTCACGACGGTCCTCAGGTCGACCCCAAACACTTTAGATCTTCCTTTTACCTTAAGTCAACAGTGTAATATAAATTCCCAGAACACGTAATAAACTCAGCAACCGACATAAACAGATGAAACATAAAGTCACCTCAGAAGTTTGGCTTCAATAACTATTAAAAGCGACTAAGAACAAAATATACAATTGGGTTTTAAGAAGAAACTGAACATATAGGTTATTACTCTGGGATAATATTACAACATGCTATGATTGTAGATGATTAGTGTGAGTTATTATTACAACAGGCTATTGTCGTACGTTTTGTAATAAAGTTATAATTTCAGGTTGTTATACCAGGTGTTTTTTTTTCCAGATATTGAGACTGATTATTGAGGCGGGTTATTATAACAGGTGACTGGGGAGATAGTTTAACAACTGATTGTTACGTCTGATCATTTACACAAACTGATTGTTGTGGTTGGTTATTACATCAGGTTATTACAAAAATGTTATTAGGCTAGTTAAGACGGGTTATTGGGACGGGAAATTAGAAGGAACTAGTTATACAGGGTGTTACAGCATGTTTTTGTGTTTTATAATTTGAGCTGAATATTACCTGGAAAAAATTCGTGAAATCTCTGACCGCAATTTCGTCATGCTAATATGTGTTATTTCTGTAAGTTATTAAGGCGAGTTATTATAACCAACTTTTGCAAAAGTTAATTACTTCCGGTTATTACTGCAGGTTTTTGATGTTATTCTTTACAGATGGTAATTACCTGAGATCACTACGAGCGGTTATTACAGCAGGATAATACTGCAATTTCTTACAGCTGATTATTAAGATTTTATTTTATTTCATTCAGATTTTTAATATGTGTCGGAAAATCCGACACCATTTAATAATCATACAGATAATTGCTGCTGTATTACCTACAAGTAACCCATAGAAAACGTAACTTGTAGTGGAATTACCGTCTATAGAAAACGGGATATCATCACCACATACTATTATATTCTCCACCTATTATGGTGGGAATTATTCTTAAATACATTAGTCTTTGGACTTTACCATCATAAAAACATCTTATATAAATTAACTTAATTATCAATATTAAAGTAGAGTAAATGTGACCCTTCTATCACTTATTGACATCTGGACAATGTAGGCCAGGCGTCAGTGGGGAAGGAGGGGCAGCCATTGTTGATATTAGACCAGAGGCTCACGGGAGCAAATACGGCTCCTGTTAATTTTACTTGGACGTAGTGTTATGGAAACCAAAGGTGTACCATTATCAACACGCTGTCAACAAATTCAAGTTAAGTGTTCTTTCCGAAACCCATGTATCTTTCATTTATGGCCATTAATGTCATTATATAGGGTGGACCGGTTAGAGCACGACATAGCCTCAAACTAAAGGTAATTAAGCCAGGTCTTTATTGTTCCATGTATAGTGTTTTCTCTGATATAGCTTGTCATATATAGAACTTGGCTTCACAGCTAGCGCCCTTTTGACAGGTCAAGACGAGGAAGCATAGACTTTGTGCACCAGTTACTGGGTGATGGAATCTACCTCAAAGAGGATAATTTGATGTCTACACCCTAGTTATACCTGGTGGACTAACCTGCTGTACTATAAGATAAGGAACCTTTTCAATATATGTAGTTAATACTGTAGTTTGATTGGCTGCATATATATAAATATAAACCCCCCTAATGTGTAGAGGATCGATTTGTGAGATTAAGAGATTATTGCAGAAATACAGTCCACTTAACATTATACAAATTGCTATCGAAGTATATAAATTAACGTAAATATAAATTCATATAAATTAAATAAATATAAATCTCACAGGTCGGTTCCCACATTATTTTGGACCTTCGGAACCGGATTATTTGGTCCTTTGAACCTACATTTGGTCATCTTAGTACCGGATGAACCAGTTAACCAGTGGATTCATTAAATAAACTAGTGCAGTGTGATTTAAACAAAAGCCAGTAGTCAATGACGGCGGCGTTGACTCGTGCGAGTTCACGAGCCCCGCTCAGTTCAGATCAGCTTCGTCAGCGGTTTCATGCTCACCCACAGATATTTGGTGGCGTGTTATTCTGTGAAATGACAGCGCTAATATAGAAGCCAGCCAAATTAGTGACTGTCTTCGCGATATTGTTCACGGATTTCGTGGTGTTACATTTCGCGAGAGATTATCTACGAATTTTGTGGACTTTATTTCGCAAGGTCACTAATAATATTTAATACTTCTTGATAATATTAGAAGTTTCATAGAGGCTAATTAAGAGGCTATTATCAATAATTGTGTATATTATTTCTCCAAAATAGAGAATTATTTAATATATATTGCACTAGTGTTCACAGTATAATATTTACTAATTGCCAACCCACAACAGGGTAGGATATGACTAGTTGAACTATTATTGCTCATCCTAGTCCCATTATTACCATAGTCAGTTGTACTATATTGATCAACCTAACACCATTAATGAATGGTCCAGACCCTATTTTGGGTGTAATTTTTATCAACTCGAGTTGAGTTGTGTATATAATAATTTACTTATGATCATTACACCTTTGAGTGATTAATTAGTGTCTCTACCATCCTAGGGTGATATAGAAGAGCTAACCTAAAGGTACTTCCAGTGACACTGGTTTATCACTCAAATCATTAGTGTGTATGATTGTATATATATAATGTGTATTAATTTTAAGTGCTAACCTCTAGTAGAGGTAGGATTATTGCCTAGTGAGTGCAGAATTTACCCTAAGCTACCATCAGTGCTTGTTCAGTATTATGAGCAGCCCAAGTACAAGCCCCACAAGGCTTCACCAACTAGCCAGTATGGATAATGCAGGGAGAATGAAAAGAACCCTTGCAGGTCTTAAAGGCCACTTAACAAGACAGATCAAGAAATGTGAAGATTTGTCACAACAATCTCAAGTTGATTATGCTGACCTGGAAAGCTATTATCAAGCAGCTGCAGGTAAATTTGAGCAAATCAAATGCCAAATGGCTGTCCTTGTGGGGACAGACTACTACCATCGATTCATCGGTAGCCCTACTAAATATCAAGGCATAACCATGTTAAACTCTGCAGGAGGTAAATTACTCTCAGGCCCAGTATCAAGCCTGAGGAAACCTATGCCTGCAGATAAACATTATCAATAGAAATCTAAATTTGTCAGCTGATTATATTTCTCCAGTAGCATTATACTAAGGAGATTACAGCTGACTATAGTAACAGAGGTTGATGTTAGTATCATCATTTAAAGCTGAAGATGAGTTCATGAGGTCTCAGTGGCAAATCAGTGAACAGTAGCCTAAAACAGCTACAAGTCACTGCGACCAATGTCACTGAACCCACTGCAGTCTCAGAACCATACTTTACTTTAATGATGAGCTATTCAATCTTCTGAATCAATTAACTAAATTAAACCCCAATAAATCTGATGACTGATTTGATACATTTATTATTTAATCAAGATGTATTCCATGGGCCTCAGTGTTTATATATCAGTGACCAGTTACCTGAACAAACTTCAAGTTATATCTAATGTCACTGATCTCACTGCAGTCCCTGAATCATACTTGACTGTAGTACTTGATCACATTCAGTCTTCTGGGTTAAATAATATGTAATAAGGCTTGAATATTAGCCTTTCAAGAGTTGACAGGGAAATGAAATCGCATTAGACTTCTAACCCCTGCAACTCCAGTACGGGACATCCATCCTGTACGAACAGATGCACAAATGTGTGATTACTAACTACTAACATCAAATTAATCTAATAATTCGAAGGAGGAGTATCGGTGTTCGTCTGTTCTAAAGAGGACTTCGACCCGTGAGCAGCCCCCTGGGGAATTATGTCGGAAAATCCGACACCATTTAATAATCATACAGATAATTGCTGCTGTATTACCAACAAGTAACCCATAGAAAACGTAACTTGTAGTGGAATTACCGTCTATAGAAAACGGGATATCATCACCACATACTATTATATTCTCCACCTATTATGGTGGGAATTATTCTTAAATACATTAGTCTTTGGACTTTACCATCATAAAAACATCTTATATAAATTAACTTAATTATCAATATTAAAGTAGAGTAAATGTGACCCTTCTATCACTTTCTGAAATCTGGACAATGTAAGCCAGGCATCAGGGAGGAAGGAGAGCAGCCATTGTTGATACTAGACCAGAGGCTCACAGGAGCAAATATGGCTCCTGTTAATTTTACTTGGACGTAGTGTTATGGAAACCAAAGGTGTAACATTTTCAACACGCTGTCAACAAATTCAAGTTAAGTGTTCTTTCCGAAACCCATGTATCTTTCATTTATGGCCATTAATGTCATTATATAGGGTGAACCGGTTAGAGCACGACATAGCCTCAAACTAAAGGTAATTAAGCCAGGTCTTTATTGTTCCATGTATAGTGTTTTCTCTGATATAGCTTGTCATATATAGAACTTGGCTTCACAGCTAGCGCCCTTTTGACAGGTCAAGACGAGGAAGCATAGACTTTGTGCACCAGTTACTGGGTGATGGAATCTACCTCAAAGAGGATAATTTGGTGTCTACACCCTATTTATACCTGGTGGACTAACCTGCTGTACTATAAGATAAGGAACCTTTTCAATATATGTAGTTAATACTGTAGTTTGATTGGCTGCATATATATAAATATAAACCCCCCCTAATGTGTAGAGGATCGATTTGTGAGATTAAGAGATTATTGCAGAAATACAGTCCACTTAACATTATACAAATTGCTATCGAAGTATATAAATTAACGTAAATATAAATTCATATAAATTAAATAAATATAAATCTCACAGGTCGGTTCCCACAATAATGATCCCAAATTAATGTCATTAGTTTTAAAATAGACACAAGGAGCTGCAACATTGTGTAACATGATGTCAGGATATAGTTTGTCTTCATAATATCTCTAATGAAAATATTATTCCTTATAATATAACAAATAAAAACAGGTTACAATAGCATATATTTCTCTTAAGAAAGAATATTTTGGAAGGTTATTACTGTAAGTTATTTTAGCATATAATTTCTGCTGGTTATAACTTCTAGTTATTAGCTGTGTTATAGGAACAAGTTATAAGGTATGGTTATGTTCCCAGGTTGTTAGACTAACAACTCGACAGTATACCTGAGAATGTGACTGCCAGACGAGGGCTTCTACAGGTTACATGAACATGTGGTTGCCAGGTAAACCAACATCACAGTGTACCTGACCTCTTGGTTTACCAGACAAGCAGTTCCACAATATTGAGAACTTCGTGGTTGCCAGACATGCCAGCTTCGCTGTGTACAAAACAATGTAGTTTTCAGACAAGCAGCTTTGCAGTATACATGACATCGTTACTTGGTTAATATCTCCAGCGTACACATAACCACCTCGTTCTCTGACAATCCAATTATACAAAATATAGGACCGTTAGGTTGCAAGACCAGAAGCGTCTCATGACCAAGTGGCTGTCAGGTCAGCTCTACAGTATACATGAACACGTGGCTGTCAGGGCACCTCTACAGTATTCATGACTATTTGATAAGCGAGCTACAAAGTATACATGATCACGTGATATCTACAGTGCAACCGTTGATTAATGCCAACATAAGTAAACACACTGGTGACCTCTGATGACCCAGAGGTCATAACAGTCTTGACACGAGTCAACGTTTTCATTCTTAAAATAACAGGAGTCTTGTATTAAGACTTTTCTCATAAGTACTTGAGGGCAGTTTTCACTCCTTAATGGTTATCACTTCCTTCAGATAAAGGTTCTTAGTGTCACTTAGTGTTGAGGTGAAGGTCTATATACAACCCGTCCTCCAAATAGAACGTCGCATTTTGACGTATACTCTATCTAAGGCCAATAAATTTTCGTACTAGAAAATGGTAGCGGCTCGCGAAATTTTCATACTCTCCCGTTTTGTGTTTTGGGTCCTCTGGTAGGTTATGATAATGGAACTTTAGTACGACAGTTTCTTGACGTTGGGAAACCCTAAAAGGACGGGCTGCTATATAATACTTTGTGAGTCTTGACTAATCAGGAAGAGTCATGGTCAGTGTGTGGGGTCACCCGCTGGGGTCACGACGGTCCTCAGGTCGATCCCTATTGACTATACCTTCTTCCTTTTACCTAAGTTTTACCTTTCATTTTAATATAATTACCCAAATCACGTAATAAACTCTGCAACCGAACATGTTGAATAAAGTCCTTAACAAAAGATGAAACATAAAGTCACCTCCGAACTTTGGTTTTAATAACAATTAAAAAGCGACTCAGAACAAAATATATAACTGGGGTTTAAATGATACTTAATATAATATTTTTTTGTGAAATTTCTTCGCTTTATTATAACAACAGGCTATTATTGTAGGTTATTACTGCAGAATATTATTAAAACAGGATATTATTGTAGGTGATTTCTGAAGGTTATTATTACAACAATCTAATAATATCTGCTATAACTGCTAGTTATTATTACTACAGGCAGTTATTGTATATGATTAATGTAGGTTATTATTTCAACAACCTATTACTGTAGGTTATTAATAATATTTTTACAACAGGATTTTGCTGTGGGTTATTACTACTTGTTATTAATACAACAGGCTATTATTGTTGCGTTCAAGTGCAGATTATAAGAGCAGGTTGTTATTTTCGTTTGCTGTTTATTGATATTGAACAAAATTGGGGTTTAAAAATAAACTGAACACATATCGTATTACTCCGGGATATTATTACAACAGGCTATTCTCGTAGGATTTTAATGCAAGTTATAATTTTAAGTTGTTATGCCAGCTCGTTATTCATTTAGGATATTGAGACTGATTATAGTTGCAGGTTATTATAACAGGTGACTAGGGATAGTTTAACAACTGATTGTTACGTCTGGTCATTTATCCAAACTAATTGTTGTTGTCGGTTATTATATCAGGCTATTACATAAAGGTTATTAGGTTTGTTAAGATGGATTATTGGGGTGAGGATTTACGAAAGCTGGTTATACAGGGTGTTGCAGCATGTTATAGTGCTGGATATTACCAGCAACTATTGCAAGCTTTGTGGACCAGCTTTAAGGGTGCATGGTATGGTGTCAGGTCTCACTATAGCAAACTGGGTGGACCAGCTGTGCATGGGCTCCTGGGTATGGTGATAGGCCTGTCACTACAGCAAGCTGGGTGGCCCAGCTGATTTTAGTATGGGGTGGCGGGATTTTCTATGAAACTTGGTTATTTAACCAACCTGATACTAGCTTACCATAGAACAGAGACCCCAACCACTCCCTGACAGAAATATGACTGACCACGACAGCCACACTTCTGCTGCCGTCAGTCGATCAGCAATGGGCACTGGAGAGATGCAATTATTAGAGAGATTACCCTGGTAAGCGTCTTGATCTTGGTGAGGGGATCAGCGTCACCTTTATTCAGGGGTGCGGCTCCACGGCCTAATTGTCATGAGTCACACCCAAATCGAGCCGCCGCGCTCTCCTTATTCTGGGATGATCTCTCAAATTCCCTTTGAAGAGTTATTGTCCACTATCACCCAAGTTACAGAAGTGTCTCTCTCTCTCTCACTAGCCAAGAAGCCTCACCAGGACAAGAGCAAACACCAGCTAACATATGAAACATTTAAAACATAAAAACATACACATGAATATGTTCAAGAATAGTGATATTACAATGCAACCTCCGAGGCTACTACCAACTGATAACACTCCAATATTCCCTTTGGTCTTCATCATATAACCATATTAGGCTGCTGCTCAATCTTCAGCTCACAAGGTACTGGATCCTTCACTGCTTTGGGCTGAAATACAGGTCACAAAAATATTCATTCAACTCCTACTGCAAAATAGACAACCATCTTTCAACTTGCACTGCGCCTTTCACCAGAAACACAGTCAAGCACTCCTTTAAACGTCAATGTGTCCATATGACCCTCTGTTCTATTCCTCGAGGACTATCAATTACATCTGTCTGGATCCTCGAAATGAGATTAGGTGCTCTATGCAGTTCCTCCAATCTGCTGCTCCTGTTCGAAGTCCTCCTCGAATGTCAGTGAAGCTCTCTCACATAGCTTCACACTAAAGACGTGTAGCTCCCTACAATACTTGACGATTCATTATGTCCATGGAGTTCCACTCCTCACTGGAAGTCCTACTCCACCTTGGAGTTTAGTTCCCACTGGAAGTTCAGCTTATACTCCTCCTCTGGTGCGAAGTTCCTTCACTAACTTCTCCTACAAAAACTCGCAGAATTCGTATCTCGGGGACGCTCAACTTTGGCGCTCCAAGATTGCGTCCTCTAAGACGTCCAATAAAGTTTCCTTAAAACTGCCTCACTGCTCTTCTTCTGCTCCTGACTTGAGCTCACACAGTCGCCTGGCAGGCTCCACTCATAGACCCCTGCTAAACCTCCTCCACATGAGGATACCACGATTAAGATTTCCACACAGGTACGACCACCACTAGACTTCAGGTTGTCTCCAAATCTTCATAAATATCGACAAGTAACGTGCGTCGCGCCCTTGGCAGCTTCCTCAAGAGTCATGCACTGTACCCGGCACCCAAATACTTCATCCAGAGCCTTATTCCTCTATATTCCTGGGACACTGAAATGCACGTTCTCATCTGACGACTGCGGCAACTCAAGTGGCGTTACGACGTCTGCTAGCATCACATAACTTCACAAACTAGTGACATCCTATCTCCAGTAACATTGACAAGATGCTCATTCTCTGCCTGTATTATTTAATCACTCACTGAAGTTTATTATTATATATATATATATATATATATATATATATATATATATATATATATATATATATATATATATATATATATATATATATATATATATATATATATATATATATATATATAACTGGGTGTCCTCCCCCACTAACGTATACTTCAAAATGTTTTAATGCCAGGATCAATGCCAATGCTAAGGTCTCCTTCTCTACGGTACTGTATGATCTCTGATGCTTGACAAACTTCTTGGAGAAGAAAGACACGGGGCGATAAATTTCATCCTTCCGCTGCGTCATTAGGAGCTCCGGGCCCCCTAAGTTACTGGCATCCATAAACAACGCAAACGGTGCTTCAGTCAATAGTCTCTTGGTTTTATCAAAGACTTTTGTGCTATTCCGTTTCACTCCAACTTTTTATTCTTAGCCAATAAACTCGTCACAGGAGTGGTTACGGTGTGCAAATTCTTAAATAATTTCCGATAATATCCAATCATTCCTAGGTACCTCAACAATTCCTTCTTTCATTTGGGTACTGGGAAATTATTAATGACTTCAACCGTCGTCCTCACTGGAGCAATCTCGCCTTGCCCTACAACATAACCTAGGTGCTCCAGTCGGGCTTTTTTTAATTCCCTCTTTGCTAAGGTAATTGTCATATTGGCCTTCTCTAATCGCCGGAACAAATCCAGTAGTCTGTCTACATGCTCCCTCCAGGAGTCTTCAAACACTACAATATCGTCGATGTATACTCCTCAACCCGTTGTGCCTTGCAGCATTTGGTTCATCACTCGTTGGAAACATGGTCATCCTCTAAATGACCCAAGTTCTCTCGCATCTTAACTAGGCTGTCCGTGTTGGACATCTTCACTCCCTCAGACCTCTCTAACTTACTGTTGTCCTCTCCGTCTCCTCTCCCTGCATTCCACAAGTCAAGAGCTAGACATCTATTGTCTGTACCTCCTCTGTCGTCCTCATACCTCGGTTCGTCGTCCTCAGGCTTCAGTCCGTTGCCATCATACTTCACTTTGTCGTCTTCATCGACTATCTCTTCTTTTATCTACACATTAACCTGTAACTTCATCCTCTTCGACTCTCAGCGAACCTTAGACTTTCTTCTACTCCTTCATGCTTGCACTATTATCTTCCTCTTCTCCAGTTCCGCTCTACTACGCAATTCTAATTCTTCCTATTTAACTCTTCCTCGTTCCCTCCAGGGTTCCTCAAGTGTTGTACCACACTCAACTGTATTCGACCGTACTTGTTGCTCTACCTCTTCTAGAGTGCTAGAGTGCTATCTCTCTACAATACTATCTTTTCTCACTTCATCGTCTTGGCTATCACTCCTCTTCACTGTCTCTCCTACACACTTCCGGAGAAATGTGACAACTTCTGACATCTCACACCACTCAACTTCATCATCCCAACACTTCTGTTCCTGTGGACGACTTGTCACCCTATTCTCGTCCTCAGTCTGAACACATTCTTCTTGACCTCTGTTCAACACAGTTATCTCCACTTTCTGGTTCTTCAGTTCAGCAGGTTGGGCTCTACTTAGGTTCACTCTATTCATATTCATCTTCTCCGGCAGGTCATCTTCATCTCTGACCTCTCAGTGCCCTCGTTTTCACGAGTTGGACCTTCACCAAAAAGCCATGCTATCTCCACGTAGGTCTCTTCCTCAGTGGAGTCAACACTGTTACTTCACCACCAGTGTCTCGCTCGTCGGCAACCTCTGCCCTGGTCACTACACAGGCAGGGAGGCTACACAATGACTTGGCTATCCTCTGACTCATCAGCTTTCACTATGAGCACCAGTAACACATTCGACCCGAACAAGTCATTACCCAGGATCACTTGTATCCCTGGAACAGGTATGTCAGGACACACGCCCAACATTACCTCTGCCGACAAATAGTCTGACTTCAGTCTGACAGTACATATGGGCATGTCACTCTCCGACAATAACCCATGCACATTTATTTTCCGAATGCCAGCTAAAAGTCAATCATCCCAGTTCAGGCTTCTCAGAATCAAGCTTTGATTCGCTTCTGTATCTCTGAGGATATTTACTTCCACTTCAGGTTGGTCTGCTATGCTGACCCAAACTTTACTGGTGAACGGACCATACCTCTCGTTCACTAAGCTTCCTTTCTGTGGTTTGTCCTATATTAAATTCACACATGAGTTTCGGGGGTCATGCATTGTCAGGGGTCACAACTCTCTTATCCTGTCTACTATCTCTCATCATGTGACCATGTCCGTTACATTTGTAGCATCTTACTTGGGAGTTGTTTCTTCTATACCCCTCTGAGTGGCTTTGGCTCTGTCCATTCGCGTTGGAGGTTCTCTGCACAGGCGCACTACCTGCACTATGCTGTGTCTTGCTAGTCTCTTGTGGCCAGATTCACGAAGCAGTTATGCAAGCACTTTCGAACCTGGGGCCAGACTCACGAAGCAGTTATGCAAGCACTTTCGAACCTGGGGCCAGACTCACGAAGCAGTTATGCAAGCACTTTCGAACCTGGGGCCAGACTCACGAAGCAGTTATGCAAGCACTTTCGAACCTGGGGCCAGACTCACGAAACAGTTATGCAAGCACTTTCGAACCTGGGGCCAGACTCACGAAGCAGTTTTGCAAGCACTTTCGAACCTGGGGCCAGACTCACGAAGCAGTTTTGCAAGCACTTTCGAACCTGGGGCCAGACTCACGAAGCAGTTATGCAAGCACTTTCGAACCTGGGGCCAGACTCACGAAGCAGTTATGCAAGCACTTTCGAACCTGGGGCCAGACTCACGAAGCAGTTTTGCAAGCACTTTCGAACCTGGGGCCAGACTCACGAAGCAGTTTTGCAAACACTTACGAACCGTACATCTTTCTTCAATCTTTGGCGGTTCTGTTAACAATTATTAAACAGTTAATGAGCTCAGAAGCACAGGGAGCCTACTTATAACAATGACATCAATTGATTGGGAAGTTTTCATGCTTGTAAACTGTTTAATAAATGTCACCAAAGCCGTCAAAGTATGAGGAAAGATGTACACGTTCGTAAGTACTTGTGTTACTGCTTCGTGAATCTGGCTCCTGACTCCATGGAACATACTTAGTTTCTCGCTCAACTCCTTCATCCTCACTTTCAGATGAGGTATATGACCTCCTTTTCTGTGTTTTAGGACACTTTCGTCTATTCGCTCATCTAACAAAATTGTTCTCACCCCAGGCTCCCCTGGGTCTCCCATAATTATGACTCACATCACTTTTCCATCTGTTTTCCCTCAGGCTCTGATAAGCCTCTGTAATCATATCGCTCTGATAAGCCTCTGTAATCATATCTGCACTCTCTGCTACGTCTCTCACATTTCTTACTCCTGCCTCTTGGATCTTGAATTTCGTCTCGGGGTGCATCATTTCTAGAAATTTCTCCATGATCATCAACTGTTTTAGATCATTATGAAATTCCACCCAGACAGCTTCCATCCACCTCTGGAAACGCCTTTCCAGGTCTCTAGTTGTCTCGGCAAATGTGCTTGCAGGAGCTTTCGTCATTTCTCTGAAGCGCTTCCTATTTGCTTCAGGGGTTAACTGAAACGAACACAATCTGCTGTTCTTCACAATCCAGTAGTCAGACCAGGTTGACTGGTTCTGTCACTCTCTGGCAGCACCAGTCAACCGTAATTGGACCAATTGGGCCCACTCTCCCTGTGGAGAGTGGGCCCATTGTTTGATGTCGGCTACCTTCTCAAAGTGGTCGATGAGGCTTTCTGACTCCTCCGGCACAAACAGTGGAATATCTTTTTCTCTAACTCTGTGATCCTGTGGGAGTTCACAGAGACAGAGTTCACTGTGACACCACACGTGTGTGGTGCCCTCTGGCAAACCACGTTCAATTCCATGCTCTGACAAAGCTCTGTTTGCTTCTATTTCCAGTTTTGTTTTCTCTTTCTCTTGTTCTAGCTCCAGTTCCCTTACCCTGGTTTTTTCGTTTTCAATTTCTTCCTCTAATTTAATTATCTCCTTTTCTTGTTCCACTTTACTTTTCTCTTTTTCTACCTCTAATTCTTGCTTCAACCTCTCTAGTTGGAACTGCCTCTCTGTCCTCACGTTCTTGTTCCATCTGGAGATCTACCTGAAACCTTTCCAAGATTATATTTCGCCTATTTCGGCTACTGCAGCTACTCCTACTACTGCGAGTATTCCTACTTGATCCTTGGGATCACACTTCGTCTCGTTTGGCATCTTCCTTTCCACCTTCACCTCTTTTCTGGGCTCATTGTTCTACCACTTCATTCCTAGCTTTCAACTGCCTAAGGATCTCCTCCTTTATTCCAGCCACTTTGGATGACTTAACCCTAACACCACATTTCTCCGCAATTTGTCTTAACTGGTCCCTTGTGCACCCTTCTACATCTTCAGGCTTGCTGGGCTCTACAAATGCTTGCACCCTATCCTTCCTGTTCCGGGAGTCTTCCTGAGAGAGAGAGATAATCGTCAAACAGTTATGTGCTACCTACAGCTGCTATGGGTGTGTCAGTCCAACCTCCTGGACTCGAACTGTGGGTGTGTCAATTCAATCCCGGACTGGACCCCAATTCTATCTGGGGGTTGGAGATTTTCTTTGAAACTTGGTTATTTAACCAACCTGATACAGTACTAGGCTACTGTCGAACAGAGACCCCAACCACTCCCTAACAGAAATATGACCAACCATGACAGCCACACTTCTTATGCTGTCTGTCAGTCGACCAGGATGGACAATGGAGTGCTTGCAATTATTTGGGAGATCACCTTGGAAAGCGTCATGATCTTGAAGAGGGGTTCAGCGTCACCATTATTCAGGGGTGCTGATCCACTGCCTAATTGTCATGAGGACACACTCAAATCGAGCCGCCGTGACTCCCCGCAATTTTCTTATTCTGGGATGATCTCTTAAATTCCCCTTTGATGAGTTATTGTCCAATATCACCCAAGTTACAGCCGTCTCTCTCTCTCTCTCTCTAACCAAGAAGTCTCACTAGGACAAGAGCAAAAACCATCTAACAAATGAAACAATACAAAAAAACATACACATGAATATGTACAAAAAAAGTTATATTACAATACAACCTCCTTGGCTGCTACCAACTGAAAACACTCCAAATATTCCCTTAGGTCTTCATCCTATAACTGTATTTCCACACAGGTACGACCACCATAAGACGTCAGGTCGTCTCCAAATCTTCATAAATACCGAGAATTAACGTGCGTCACACACTCGGCAGCTTCTTCAACAGTCATGCACTGTAGCCGGCACTCAAATACTTCATACATAGCCGTATTCTTCAATATTCCTGGACCACTGGAACGCACGTTCACCTCTGACGACTGCGGCAACTCAAGGGGCAATACCATGTCTGCTAGCGTCACATAATGTCACAAACTGTCGACATCCTATCTCCAGTAACATTGACAAGATGCTCATTCTCTGCCTGTATTATTAAATATTCATTGATGTTTATTATATATATTTCTTCCTCTGACCTCTTAATCTCTTGTCAGAAATGCAAAATAAACTCTCATCAGGTAGACTCGTTTCCCCAGGCTACCTTGGGTCATAACATTATGTGTCTGGATATGGTGGTAGGTCTTGTCATTATAGCAAGTTGGGTGGACCAGCTGTATATGGGTGCCTGGGTATGGTGCCAGGCCTGTCACTATAGCTGGGTGGCAGTTTTCCCGATATTTTACATTTCTTACCAAACTAAGAGTTCCTGGCCCAGTGACAGTGTCAGTAGAGTGGGTTGTGTGCCGTGTAAACTGTTGGTTATTATGGTGGGTTATTGTGGTGGATTATTATGGTGGGTTATTGTGGTGGATTATTTTGGAGGGTTATTGTGGTGGATTATTATGGTGGGTTATTGTGGTGGATTATTATGGTGGGTTATTGTGGTGGATTATTTTGGAGGGTTATTGTAGTGGATTATTATGGAAGGTTATTGTAGTGGATTATTGTAGTTGGTTATTGTTGTGGATTATTATGGTGGGTTATTGTCGAGGATTATTATTGAGGGTTATTGTGGTTGATTATTTTGGAGGGTTACTGTAGTGGATTATTATGGAAAGTTATTGTGGTGGATTATTATGATTATTATGGTGGGTTATTTTCGTGGATTATTAATGAAGGATATTGTGGTGGATTATTTTGGAGGGTTCTTGTGAAGGATTATTATGTAGGGTTATTGTGGTGGATTATTGTGATGGATTATTATTATTGAGGGTTAATGTGGTGGATTATTATAGTGGGTTATTGTTGTGGATTATTATGAAATGTTATTGAAGTGGGTTATTGTGGCAGATTATTTTGAGGGGTTATTGTGGTGGATTATTATGGAGGGTTATTATGGTGAATTATTTAGTTGTTCAGGCGGATCACCTGAGAAGGAGAAGTCATGCTGGGTCATTACTGGGTTGATGGCTTTATTAATTAGGAAGAACCATGGTCAATGTCTGGGGTCACCCGCTTGCGTCCCGACGGTCCTCAGGTCGACCCGATGTTCACGCATTTCTTCCTTTTACCTTAAGTCAACATTTTAATATAATTACCCAAAACACGTAACAAACTCAGCAACTGAACATGTTGAATAAAGTTCTGAACAGCAGATGAAACATAAAGTCACCTCAGAAGTTTGGCTTCATTAATAAATTAAAAGCGACTATTAAAACAAAAGATATAATTGGGTTTAAATGATTCTTAATATAATATTTTATATTGCAAAATTACTGCAGGTTATTATTAAAACAAGCTATTATTGAAGATTATTACTAAAGGGATATTATTACAACAGGGAATTTTTGTAGGTTATTACTATGGGTTATTATTACAAAAGGGTGTTATTGTAGGTTATTACTTGGGGATATTTTTACAGAAAACTATTAAAACTATATTATAAGTAGCTATAATAAGCTATTACAAGCAGGATATAACAGCAGGTTGTTATTCCAGCTTGATGTTTATTAATATTGTTGCTGGTTAGTGAGGCGGGTTGTTATTACAGGTTACTATGAAAGTTTTAACAACTGATTGTTAAGTCTGATCATTTACACAGGCTGGTTGTTAAGGCTGGTTACACCAGACTATTAGGACGAGGATATTTCTGGAAGTTATTACGTAAGGATATTGAAGAAAGTTATTGGGGCACGGAGTTATGAGGAAGTTGTTGAACAGGGTTTTACATTTTTTTTTTTAATTTATGTAAGATATTACGTGAGTAAATAACTTGATGTTATTTTTGTACGTTATTGCGTCAGGTTATTATGATGTGTTATTACTGGAGATTATTAGGGCGAGTTATTATGTCAAACTTTTACAGAAGGGTATTACTTCCCTTTATTATTTCCGGTTATTACTGCAAGTATTTGTTGATAATATTTACAGTTGTTAATTACCTGAGATAACCACTATTATAATCATTAACTAACCACTAATTACCTGAATTACCACTACGAGCGGTTATTACACCAGGATAATACTGCAGTTTCCAACGGCTGATAATTAAGACTGGTTATTTTCCTTTATTCAAACTATTAATAAAATTCCTAACTCACGTAATATATACACCTTTCCTGAGGTGTACAAATTACTGGGTTGAGGACATTATTAATGAAGAAAAGTCATGGTCAGTGTTTGGGGTCACCCGCTGGGGGTCACGACGGTCCACACGTCGACCCCACAGAACCGATCCTCTTCCTTTTACCTTAACAGTTTACAAGGAGTACTTCTTGACCTCACACGTTTGGTACTGGTGTACTTCCTTGACCTGACACCTTGAGTACTGGAGTTCTTCCTTGACCACACACACTTAGTACTGGATTTCCTTGACCTCACACCTTGAGTACTGGAGTACTTCCTTGACCTCACACCCTAACTAATGGAGTACTTCCCTAACTTCACACGTTTAGTATTGATGTTCTTCCTACATCTCACACGTTTAGTACTGTAGTACTTCCTTGACCTCTCACGTTTAGTACTGTAGTACTTCCACGACATCTCACGTTTAGTACTGTAGTACTTCCACGACATCTCACGTTTAGTACTGGAGTATTAACCTGACTTCACACGTTTAGTACTTGTGTACTTCCTTGACCTCTCACGTTTAGTACTGGTGTACTTCCTTGACCTCTCACGTTTAGTACTGGTGTACTTCCTTGACCTCTCACGTTTAGTACTGGTGTACTTCCTTGACCTCTCACGTTTAGTACTGGTGTACTTCCTTGACCTCTCACGTTTAGTACTGGTGTACTTCCTTGACCTCTCACGTTTAGTACTGGTGTACTTCCTTGACCTCTCACGTTTAGTACTGGTGTACTTCCTTGACCTCTCACGTTTAGTACTGGTGTACTTCCTTGACCTCTCACGTTTAGTACTGGTGTACTTCCTTGACCTCTCACGTTTAGTACTGGTGTACTTCCTTGACCTCTCACGTTTAGTACTGGTGTACTTCCTTGACCTCTCACGTTTAGTACTGGTGTACTTCCTTGACCTCTCACGTTTAGTACTGGTGTACTTCCTTGACCTCTCACGTTTAGTACTGGTGTACTTCCTTGACCTCTCACGTTTAGTACTGGTGTACTTCCTTGACCTCTCACGTTTAGTACTGGTGTACTTCCTTGACCTCTCACGTTTAGTACTGGTGTACTTCCTTGACCTCTCACGTTTAGTACTCCAGTACTAAAAGGTTTAGTGAGTACTAAACACTCGCACCCTGACGCAGGGTAAGTGTTTTACCACTGCGCGATGGGGACAGTACAGGGTCCAGTGGTCCAGTAATTCGACAACTCAAGATAAATATTCCATCATAACTTTGGAAAAATTAAGTTTTGATAAGTTAACTTAGAAAAGGTTAATTAAGTACATGACATTGAAGTACAGAGGTACTTTACCTTACCACTTACGCTTGATGCAAGTCGGCGTTCAATCCCCGACCGTCCAAGTGGTTGCGCACCATTCCTTCCCCCGTTCCATCCCAAATCCTCATCCTGATCCCTTTCCAGTGCTATATAGTTGCAATGGCTTGGTGCTTCCCCTGATGATTCCCTTCTATCCTTGCAGGTAATCAAATCTTGTTGGATATTTTTCTTTACATATTATTGGAAAGTCTACTTTTCATTCATTACGAAGATCAAATTTGAGGATGATTGTGGTGGATTATTATAGAGGTTTATTGTGGTGGATTATTATTGAGGGTTATTGTCGTGGATTAGTATGGAGGATTATTGTGATGGAATATTTTTAAGGGTTATTGTGTTATTTTTTTAGATTTTTGTGGTGGATTATTATGGAGAGTTATTGTGGTGGAATATTATGGAGGGTTGTTGTGGTTGATTATTATACAGGGTTGGTGTGGTGGATTATTATGGAGGTTTATTGTTGTGGATCATTATGGTGAGTTTATGACGTGGATTATTTTGAAGGGTTATTGTGTTGGATTATTATGGAGGATTATTATGGTAGATTGCTATAGAGGGGTATTGTGTATGTATTATTATGCTGGGTTATTGTTGTGGATTATTATGGAGGGTTATTCTAGTGGATTGTTCTGGAAGGTTATTGTAGTTGAAAATTTTGGAGGGTTATTGTGGTGGATTAATATAAAAGGTTATTATAGTGGTTTAACATGGAGTGTTATTGTTGTGGAATATTATGGAGGGTTATTGTTGTGTATCTTTAAGGAGTGTTATTGTGGAGGATTATTATTATGCACAGTTATTGTGGTGGATTATTTTAGAGGGTTATTGTTGTGGATTATTGTGGGAGGTTATTATGGAGGGTTATTGTGGTGGATGATTTTGGAGGGTTATTGTTGTGGAGGATTTTGGAGGGTTATTATCATGTATTAATTTGGAGTGTTATTTTGGTGAATTATTATGGAGTATTATTGCGATGAATTATTATGGAGAATTATTGTGGTGGATTTATATGGAGGATTAGTGTGGTGTATTATTATAGAGGGTTATGTGGGGGAATTTTTACTGGTGGGATATTATGTAATTGATTTTAATTATTAATTTATTTATTTATTTAAAGAATTTGTATTTAAGATGTATAATTAATCTATTTATAAGTTCTTCCGATAGCCTAGTGGACTGTATGTTTTATTGAGCTGACTGTAAGGATTTATATTCTCCCACAAGTCATATCCCAACACTACTTGGGGGGGTGGGTATTTAATTATTGTAGCCTATCAATCTGGGAATAACAGGGAGATTGTTACACTGGATAAGGGATTATCTACAAGGCAGAAAAGGTCAGGTGTATTATCAGGGATACATGTCTGAGGAACGGAGGTTTCAGTTAGGTACCCCACAAGGGGGAGTATTAAGTCCCACCTTATTCAATGTATTAATGAACAGATTAGCATCAGAAATGTATCCTCCAGGGGTCACGACGATCATATATGCTGATGACATTCTTATACAAGGCACTTCCGGGAACAAAATTCAAACTGCTCTTAACATACTTGCCTAACCTGTCACAAGTTAGGCTTAGTTATAAATGCAGATAAAACCAAATATGAGTATAGGAAACGAAGAAATATAACACTTACTCTAAATGGTGTGGAACTGAGCCGTGTTCAGAAGTACAAGTATCTGGGCATGTATGTTGGATACACATGTGAGAGTAAGAATGCTGAAATAAATCATATCAGCACCTTATGTAAAGCCCGTCTGCATCCTCTAAAAGCACTGGCTTTTTCTGGTAAAGGTGTTGGGGTACCTATCTTACGGATGTTATACATAAGCACTGTTCGGTCCCTGATAGACTACGCAGCACCCGTTTTGTCTTACACAGGCCAAGGCAGAATTCAAAAAATAGAGCTGATACAGAACGAGGCTATGAGGATTATTCTTGGATGTCAAAGAAATGCAATGATTGAAATAATGAGAATGGAATTAAATTTACAGAGTGTGTGTGATAGAGTCCGTGACATTAACACTAGAGTAGCTATTCGTTTCATGCGGAGAAAAGGAGGGGATAAGCTGTTTGAGAGCGTTCAGACCTGCTTGAGTGACGTACACACTTCCAGGAAACTGAGGGAGACACGCTACACGAGGGGATTAGCTCATGACCTCAGGGAATACGATGTACTTGACTGCTGTAAACCCTCTCGACAGGGTAATATGTCTGCTCCCTGGAAAGTACAGAAAATAGACGTCGAAATTGTACCCCTCAATGTGAAAAAGATTCATCATGAACCGGGACAATTACGGTGTATGTATGGAAGCATGATATCCCGGTTACCAAGAGGCAACAGTTTACATGTATATTGCGACGGGTCGGTGGCGGAGGATGGCAGGGCAGGGTGTGGTGTCCTAATAAGGGAATATACGGAGTTTGGGACTGTGGACAGGAAAATTGAACTCCGGCTTAGTAATTATATATCATCCACACAAGCTGAACTGCAGGCCATTCTGGCGTGTTTGGAGGAAGTACGTCATGACGACAAAAATGTTTTTGTATTTGTCGATAGCCGAGGAGCACTGGAGTCCTTAAACAGTCGAAACCCAGTCTTCATGTCTATAGTTGAGGATTGTAAGAGAAGAATAGCTGAGATACAGCTGAAAGGTCATAGTGTGAAATTCATGTGGATTCCATCTCATGTTGGAATAGTGCTCAACGAGGTGGCGGATAACTTGGCCAAACGTGCCACATCAAAACCACAAATTGACATTGAATGTGAATTCACAATGAGACAAACAAGAAGCAAAATCAGAAATATTCAGGCACAGGCAGGAGTGGAGAGGAGAGGGATAATGTATGAGAGTAGTCTAACCATGCAACACTACATGTATGTGAGTCAAAACACCCTTTTCACTTATGGTAAAAGGAGAAATGCTTGGAGTGACTCTGTGTACATGCGGCTCAGGCTTGGGTACAAATATTACTGGGAATATGGGATAGGCGTTCATGATAATGACACGAAGTGTAAACTATGTGGTATGTTAAGGTCTCACACCCTTGCCCATTATGTTCTTGATTGTCCGTTGATTAATGTATATAGAAACACTGAGATAAGGACTGTTCCTGAGCAAATAGCCTGGATGTGTCACAAAGGAAAGGTTGATGATATTCTTGAGAGATACAAGAATTTTGCACCAAGACTGTAATATTTTGTTGAATTATCCTATAACTAGGTCATAAAAGTATTTGTGTACGTCTGATACCATACCACTTGTGAAGGAGGAAATGTACATGTTTATCTCTCAGAATGTTTGGTAACAGGTTTATTGTTTGTGATGTGTGTCTATGTATGTACTAACACGTTGTACTGAACGGGGTGAGAATAGCTTGAGCTACCTCATCCCTTTGTGTGTATTTTACCTCAATAAACTTATTTCAATTTCAATTTCAATTTCAATCAATCGAGAATTTATCGACTGAGAGGAAAATTCTATTAAATGTTAGTTTATTAATTTACTTGGGTTAGTTTAATAACTGACAGTCTTATCTGATTAGAAGACTTCACTCTGGATATTAGAGGGACACTTGAGCAGTCTGTTAGGTATAGGCCTCGTGGCAATGGCGTTTGTTCCCACGTGAAGCAAGCGGTTGATGTCACTTGGTTCCCTGATGACCACAGAAGATCTGCCGGAACAATACAATATAACAACTGCAAATATACTTCCTATCACAGATGTGGCACGATCAGAATTATGGTTAACCGAGTGATTGTGAGAGGCTCACCTTGTTTTACTAGTTTGCCTGCCTCATCACCGGTTGGTTATTAAATAATATTATAGGGGCCTGTAATAAAATGTGACTTATTTTGACCAACCGGATTCGAGGTACTCTCGTTATTAAGAGGTTGCGGCAGCTGAAGAACGTCTAGAAGGCTCGGGGTCACGAGTTAATCGTAGCTGCTTCTGGTTGTTGTTAAAGATTCGCTACCTGGAACAAAGCTCCAAGTAGCACGGGCTATAGTGAGCCCGTAGTACCTGCTTCTGGTGCGTCCCTCGAGAGATTCTCTGGTTACACAAAGACCGTCTATCTCCTCCATCCCGGCTGGTGACGCCACCAGAACCGGTTCAATTTGTGTGAATTTATGGCTAAAGGTGGGAGGTGTAGGTTTTAATTCTAAATTTATTTGATCCAGTCACAGGGAACAGTTTTTTTTATTTATTAATTAATTAATTACTACTGGACTGGAGGTTTTAGTGATAATTTAAATGTTTGATGTTGATATTTTAATGACGTGGCTTTAATACATATCCCTTGTTTAAGGGAAAATTCCACCAGAAAATCGTTTTCTTTGAACGAGTTATTAAATTAATTTGTGTTAGTATTGGTTAATATGTTAGTACAAAAACTGCAGCGCAATTATCTGCATATTGTAAATTGAATTATTAAAGGAGGTAGGTTTTTCCAGCCACGTTATTGTGGTGGACTATTATGGAGGATTATTGTGGTGGATAATTTTAGAGGGTTATTGTAGTGGATATAGGGTTATTGTTGTAGATTAGTATGGAGTGTTATTGAGGTGAATTATTATGCAGTTTTATTGTAGTGGATTATTATGGAGGTTATTGTGGTGGATTATTATGGAGGTTATTTTGGTGGATTATTATGGAGGTTATTGTGGTGGATTATTATGGAGGTTATTGTGGTGGATTATTATGGAGGTTATTGTGGTGGATTATTATGGAGGTTATTTTGGTGGATTATTATGGAGGTTATTGTGGTGGTTTATTGTTGATGGTTATTGTTGTGGTTTATTATTGAGGATTATTGTGTTGGATTATTGTGGTAGATTATTGTGGTAAATTATTTTGAAGGATTTTCTTTTTGAGTATTATAAACGGTTATGGTTGTGGATTATTCTTGTGGAATATTATGGAGGGTTATTGTGGTGGATTATTACAGAGTTTAATTTGGGCATTTTTTTAAGGTTATGTTAATGGATAATTATTGAGGGATATTGAGGTGCAATGTTATGGATGATAATAGTTGTGGAGTATTGTGTTGGATTATTTTAGAGGGTTTATGTTTAGGATTATTATAGAGGGTTAGCATGGTGGCTTACTCTGTTGGATTATTCTCGTTGATTATTATGGAGGGTTATTGCAGTGGATTATTATGGAGGATTATTTTGATCGATTGTTATGGAGGAATATTGTGGCGGATTATTTATGAGGGTTATTGTGGTGGTTTAATACGGATGACTACTGTGATGAATTATTTGATTGTTCAGGCGGATCTCCAGAGGATGTGAATAAAATACATGGTTGAGAACTTTATTAATAAAGAAGAGTCATGGTCAGTGTGTGGGGTCACCCGCTGGGGTCCAGACGGTCCTCAGGTCGACCCCATGAGCATGCTGATAATTCACATTTTAATATAATTCCCCACACACATAATAAACTCAGCAACCGTCCATATTGACCAAAGTCCTGAACAGTAGATGAAACATGAAGTCACCTCAGATGTTTGGCTTCAATAACAATTAAAAGCGACTAAGAGCAAAAGATATAATTGGAGATTAAAAAGAAACTTAACATATAGGTTATTACTCTAGGATATTATTAGAACAGGCTGTTATTGTAGATAATTATTGTGAGTTATTATTACAACAGGCTCCTCTCGTTGCTTTTTAGTGCAAGTTATAATTGCAGGGTGTTATATCAGCTGGCTGCTATAAAAACCAATCATTAAATTCCTTCAGGATTTTGATCCTTTTTATAAGTGTGGGTTATTATAACAGATCAGTAGGGATAATAAATTTACCAACTGATTGTTACGTCTGATCATTTACATAAACTGATTGCATTGCTTGGTTATTACATCAGTCTATTATGAAAGGGTTATTAGTATAGTTAACACTGGTTACCGGATCGGGGAATTAAGAGGAGCTAATTATATAGAATGATGTAGCATGTTTCTTTGTTTTATAATTTGAGTTGGATATTACCTGGAATTATTCGCGTTATTTATGCTCGCTATTACGTCATGCTTATATGATGTGTTATTACTGTAGGTTATTAAGGTAGATTATAATGGCATACTTTTGTAAAAGGTTATTACTGCTGGTTATTAAAGCAGGTTATTGCTGTTGTTCTTTACAGATGGTAATCACTTGAGATCACTACGAGAGGTTATTACAGCAACTTTATACAACAGTTTTTTTTACAGCTGATAATTTGATTCGTTATTTTACGTTATTTAAGCTTTTCATAATACAATATTCACTTAATCAATTTGAAAATAGACACAAAGAGCTGCATCATGATGCAACATTATGCCAGAATACAATTTGTACTCATAATATCTCGCATGAAAAATATTATTCCTTATTCAATAACAAATATAAACGGGTTGCAATAACATATATTTACCTTGAGAAGGATTATTTCGTAACATTATTACTGTGAGTTATCATTGAAGGCTGTTATTATAGTAATTATGATAAGTAATTTTTGCCAAAATTGCCTAAGGCAAAAACAGCAAGAATTTATATGGGCAGATAGTTACTACTATATTACTAGAAGTTATAACTTCTAGTTATTAGTTTTGTTATAGGAACAGGTTTTAAGGTCTGGTTATGTTTGCAGGTTGTTAGACTGACAACCTGAGAATGTGACTGCCAGACGAGGGCTTCTACAGGTTGGGTGCCTGGGTATGGTGCCAGGCCTATAACTATAGCAGACTGGGTGGCCAAGCTATATGTAGGTGCCTGGATATTGTGCCAGACCTGTCAATATAGCTCATTACCACTCAGCCATAGTTACACCATACCCAGTCACCCATATTCAGCTGGTCCACTCAGCTTGCTATAGTTACAGGACTGGTACTATAACCAGGAACCCATATACAGCTGGTTCACCCACCTTCCTATAGTGACGGGCCTGGCACCATGCCCAGGCACCCACATACAGACGGTCCACCCAGCTTGCAGTAGTTCCAGGGAATATCTTGCACAAAAGCATGCTGCAACACCCTGTATAACAGGCGTTCGTAATTCGTAATTCCCCACCCTAATAACCTGTCTTAACTAGACTGTATAACATTTTCGTAATAGTCTGATGTAATAACCGACCACAACAATTGGCTTGAGTAAATGACCAGATGAAACAATCGCTTTTTAAACTATTCCTATTGACCTGTTATAATAACCCACCTCTATAATCAGTCACAATATCCTGAATGAACAGCTAACTGGAATAGCATCAAGCAATCTTAATTTGCAAAAAAAAACCGCTACGAGAATAGCCTGTTGTAATTATAACTCACAATAATAACTTACAATATGAATAAAAACTTATAATAAGTGTCATTTAAACCCCATTTATATCTTTTTTTTTTTTAGACGCTTCTAATTGTTATTGAAGCCAAACTTCTGAGGAGACTTTATGTTTCATCTGGTGTTCAGGACGTTATTCAACATGTTCAATTGCTGAGTTTATTACGTGTTTTGGAAATTTTATTAAAATATTGACTTAAAGTAAGAAGAAGATATGAGGCTAAAGTGGGGGTCAACCTGGGGACCGTCGGGACCCCAGCGGGTGACCCCACACACTGACCTTGATTCCTTCTGATTAATAAAGTCTTCAACCAAGTATTTTATTCACCTCCTCATGTGACCTGCCTGAACAACCATATAATTCACCAAAATCCGTATTAAACCAACTCAAAATCCCACAAAATTAATCCACCACAATATCTCTCTAAACTAATCTACTAAAATAACCCTCTAGAATAACCCACGAGAATAATCCACCAGAATAATCCACCAGGGTAACCCTCTATAATAATCCCACACAAAAATCCTCTTGTTTTTCCATAAGGAAATAATAATAATCCACCACTTTAATTCTGAATAATAATCCCCCTCAATATCCATAAATATTTATCCATTACAATAACCCTCCAAAATAATTTATCACAATAACCTTTCATAATTATCCACCACAATAACCGTCCATAATTATCCATCACAATAACCCTCCATATTCATGAATGAAATTAATCTACCAAAATAATGAATCACGATAACCCACTATAATAATCCCATAAAATATCCTTCAAAATATTCCACCAAAACAATTCACCACATTAACCCTGCAAAATAATCCACTTATGACTTACCAAAAATGATCCACCATAATAAACCTTTATGATAATAACCACGATAACCCTCTATAATAATCCTCCACGATAACCTTTCTATTCAAAATAATCCACCACAATATCCTTCCTTAATATTCCCCACAATAACCCTCCAAAATAATCCACCTAATAACTCACCAAAACGATTCACCACAATAAACCTTTATAATAATCACCACAATAATCCTCCATAATAATCCACCTAATAAATCACCAAAATGATCCACCCCAATAAACCTTTATAATAATCACCACAATAATCCTCGTTAATAATCCACCACAATAAACCTTCATAATAATCCACCAAAATAACCCATCATAATAATTCACCACAGTACCCTCTGTTATATAATCCACCAAAATAATCCTCCAAAATAATCTTCACCAATAACACTCCATTAAAATCCACCAAAATATATCTTGAAAAAAATCCACTACAATAATTCTCAATAATAATCCAGCACAATAACTCTCCAAAATAGTCCACAACAATAACATTTCTAAGTAATCCACACGAATAATCCACCAAAATAATCAACCATGATAACCTACAATAATCCAATACAATAATCCACCATGATAACCTTCTACAATAAGCCAACACAATAATCCACCACAATATTCCACCACATTAATCCATCATATTAATCCGACAAAATAATCCACAACAATAAGCATCCATAATAATCCAACACAATAACCCTCTAAAGTAAACCACCACAATATCTTTCTGTTATAATCCAGTACAATATCCCACCGTAATAATTCACCACAATTCCCCTCCATAATAATTCACGAAAATAGTTCATTAGAATAATCCAACACGATAACGTCTTATAATAATCCATTAACAAATCCTCAATAATAATCCACCACAATATCCCTCCTTAATAATCCACCACAATAACCCACTTTAATAATACACCACAATAAGCCTCCAAAATAATCAATCACAACCCTGAATAATAATCCACAACAATAACCCTCCATAGTAATCCACCACCATAACTCTCCATAAAAATCCACCACAATAACCCTCCATAATAACCTACAGTTTACACGGCACACAACCCACTCTACTGACACTGTCACTGGGCCAGAAACTGTTAGTTTGATAAGAAAGGTAAAATATTGGGAAGATTACAACTCAGCTATAGTGACACTATACCCCAGGCACCCATATACAGCTTGTCCACCCAGCTGGGGTCATTTAAACCCCAATTATATCTTTTGTTCTTAGTCGCTTCTAATTGTTATTGAAGCCAAACTTCTGAGATGACTTTATGTTTAATCTACATTTCAGGACTTTATTCAACATGTTCGGTTCATGATTTTATTACGTGTTTTGGAAAATTATAATAAAATGTTGACTTAAGGGAAAAGGAAGATCTTTAGTACGTGGGGTCGACCTGAGGACCTTCGTGACCCCAGCGGCTGACCCCACACACAGACCATGACTCTTCCTGGTTAATAAAACCCTGAACCCAGTATTTTATTCACCTCCTCATATGACCCGCCTGAACAACCAAATAATTCACCACAATAGCCATCCGTATTATTAAAAATAATAACACATATATAGTGACGGGCCTGGCACTATGCCCAGTCACCCACATACAGAAGGTCCACCCATCTTGCAGTAGTTCCAGGGAATATCTTGCACAAAAGCATGCTGCAACACCCTGTATAACAGGCGTTCGTAATTCGTAATTCCCCACCCTAATAACCTGTCTTAACTAGACTGTATAACATTTTCGTAATAGTCTGATGTAATAACCGACCACAACAATTGGCTTGAGTAAATGACCTGATGAAACAATCGGTTTTTAAACAATTCCTATTGACCTGTTTTAATAACCCACCTCTATAATCAGTCACAATATCCTGAATGAACAGCTAACTGGAATAGCATCATGCAATCTTAATTTGCCAAAAAGAACGCTAGGAGAATAGCCTGTTGTAATTATAACTCACAATAATAACTTACAATATGAATAAAATAATATAATAAGTGTCATTTAAACCCCATTTATATATATTTTTTTTCTTAGACGCTTCTAATTGTTATTGAAGCCAAACTTCTGAGGAGACTTTATGTTTCATCTGGTGTTCACTACTTTATTCTACATGTTCAATTGCTGAGTTTATTACGTGTTTTGGAAAATTTTATTAAAATGTTGACTTAAAGTAAGAAGAAGATACGAGGCGAAAGTGGGGTTCGACCTGGGGACCGTCGTGACCCCAGCGGGTGACCCCACACACTGACCTTGATTCCTTCTGATTAATAAAGTCTTCAACCTAGTATTTTATTCACCTCCTCATGTGACCTGCCTGAACAACCATATAATTCACCAAAATCCGTATTAAACCAACACAATATCCCACAAAATTAATCCACCACAATATCTCTCTAAACTAATCTACTAAAATAACCCTCTAGAATAACCCACGAGAATAATCCACCAGAATAATCCACCAAGGTAACCCTTCATAATAATCCCACACAAAAATCCTCTAGTTTTCCATAAGGTAATAATAATAATCCACCACTTTAATTCTGAATAATAATCCCCCTCAATATCCATAAATATTTATCCATTACAATAACCCTCCAAAATAATTTATCACAATAACCTTCCATAATTATCCACCACAATAACCCTCCATAATTATCCATCACAATAACCCTCCATATTCATGAATGAAATTAATCTACCAAAATAATGAATCACGATAACCCACGATAATAATCTCATAAAATATCCTTCAAAATATTCCACCAAAACAATTCACCACATTAACCCAGCAAAATAATCCACTTAATAACTTACCAAAATGATCCACCACAATAAACCTTTATGATAATAACCACGATAACCCTCTATAATAATTCACCACGATAACCTTTCTATTCAAAATAATCCACCACAATATCCTTCCTTAATATTCCCCACAATAACCCTCCAAAATAATCCACCTAATAACTAACCAAAATGTTCCACCACAATAAACCTTTATAATAATCAACACAATAATCCTCCATAATAATCCACCACAATAAACCTTCATAATAATCCACCAAAATAACCCATCATAATAATACACCACAGTACCCTCTGTTATATAATCCACCAAAATAACCCTCCAAAATAATCTTCACCAATAACACTCTATTAAAATCCACCAAAATATCCCTTGAAAATAATCCACTACAATAATCCTCAATAATAATCCAGTACAATAACTCTCCAAAATAGTCCACAACAATAACATTTCTTAGTAATCCATACGAATAATCCACCAAAATAATCCACTATGATAACCTTCTACAATAATCCAATACAATAATCCACCATGATAACCTTCTACAATAATCCAACACAATAATCCACCACAATATTCCACCACAATAATCCATCATATTAATCCGACAAAATAATCCACAACAATAATCATCCATAATAATCCAATACAATAACCCTCTAAAGTAAACCACTACAATATCCTTCTGTAATAATCCAGTACAATATACCACCGTAATAATTCACCACAATCCCCCTCCATAATAATTCACGAAAATAGTTCATTAGAATAATCGAACACGATAACGTCTTATAATAATCCATTAACAAATCCTCAATAATAATCCACCACAATAACCCTCCTTAATAATCCACCACAATAACCCACTTTAATAATACACCACAATAAGCCTCCAAAATAATCAATCACAACCCTGAATCTACAACAATAGCACTCAATAATAATCCACCACCATAACCCTCCATAGTAATCCACCACCATAACCCTCCATAAAAATCTACCACAATAATCCTCCATAATAACTTACAGTTTTCGCGGCGCACAACCCACTCTACTGACACTGTCACTGGGCCAGAAACTCTTAGTTTGATAAGAAAGGTAAAATATTGGGAAGATTACAACTCAGCTATAGTGACACTATACCCCAGGCACCCATATACAGCTTGTCCACCCAGCTGGGGTCATTTAAACCCCAATTATATCTTTTGTTCTTAGTCGCTTCTAATTGTTATTGAAGCCAAACTTCTGAGATGACTTTATGTTTAATCTACATTTCAGGATTTTATTCAACATGTTCGGTTCATGAGTTTATTTCGTGTTTTGGAAAATCATAATAATAAAATGTTGACTTAAGGGAAAAGGAAGAACGTTCGGGACGTGGGGTCGACCTGAGGACCTTCGTGACCCCAGCGGCTGACCCCACACACAGACCATGACTCTTCCTGGTTAATTAAACCCTGAACCCAGTATTTTATTCACCTCCTCAGGTGACCCGCCTGAACAACCAAATAATTCACCACAATAGCCATCCGTATTATTAAAAATAAAAACACCCATATAGTGACGGGCCTGGCACTATGCCCAGGCACCCACATACAGAAGGTCCACCCATCTTGCAGTAGTTCCAGGGAATATCTAGCACAAATGCATGCTGCAACACTTTGTATAACAGGCGTTCGTAATTCGTAATTCCCCACCCTAATAACCTGTCTTAACTAGACTGTATAACATTTTCGTAATAGTCTGATGTAATAACCGACCACAACAATTGGCTTGAGTAAATGACCTGATGAAACAATCGGTTTTTAAACTATTCCTATTGACCTGTTATAATAACCCACCTCTATAATCAGTCACAATATCCTGAATGAACAGCTAACTGGAATAGCATCAAGCAATCTTAATTTGCAAAAAAAAAACGCTACGAGAATAGCCTGTTGTAATTATAACTCACAATAATAACTTACAATATGAATAAAAACTTATAATAAGTGTCATTTAAACCCCATTTATATCTTTTTTTTTTTAGACGCTTCTAATTGTTATTGAAGCCAAACTTCTGAGGAGACTTTATGTTTCATCTGGTGTTCAGGATATTATTCTACATGTTCAATTGCTGAGTTTATTACGTGTTTTGGGAAATTTGATTAAAATATTGACTTAAAGTAAGAAGATACGAGGCGAAAGTGGGGTTCGACCTGGGGACCGTCGTGACCCCAGCGGGTGACCCCACACACTGACCTTGATTCCTTCTGATTAATAAAGTCTTCAACCTAGTATTTTATTCACCTCCTCATGTGACCTGCCTGAACAACCATATAATTCACCAAAATCCGTATTAAACCAACACAATATCCCACAAAATTAATCCACCACAATATCTCTCTAAACTATTCTACTAAAATAACCCTCTAGAATAACCCACGATAATAATCCACCAGAATAATCCACCAAGGTAACCATCTATAATAATCCCACACAAAAATCCTCTAGTTTTTCCATAAGGTAATAATAATAATCCACCATTTTAATTCTGAATAATAATCCCCCTCAATATCCATAAATATTTATCCATTACAATAACCCTCCAAAATAATTTATCGCAATAACCTTCCATAATTATCCACCACAATAACCCTCCATAATTATCCATCACAATAACCCTCCATATTCATGAATGAAATTAATCTACCAAAATAATGAATCACGATAACCCACTATAATATTCCCATAAAATATCCTTCAAAATATTCCACCAAAACAATTCACCACATTAACCCTGCAAAATAATCCACTTAATAACTTACCAAAAATTATCCACCACAATAAACCTTTTTGATAATAATCACGATAGCCCTCTATAATAATCCATAACGATAACCTTTCTATTCAAAATAATCCACCACAATATCCTTCCTTAATATTCCCCACAATAACCATCCAAAATAATCCACCTAATAACTTACCAAAATGATCCACCACAATAAACCTTTATAATAATCACCACAATAAGCCTCCATAATAATCCACCACAATAAACCTTCATAATAATCCACCAAAATAACCCATCATAATAATTCACCACAGTACCCTCTGTTATATAATCCACCAAAATAATCCTCCAAAATAATCTTCACCAATAATACTCCATTATAATCCATCAAAATATCCCTTGAAAATAATCCACTACAATAATCCTCAATAATAATCCAGCACAATAACTCTCCAAAATAGTCCACAACAATAACATTTCTTAGTAATCCACACGAATAATCTACCAAAATAATCCACCATGATAACCTTCTACAATAATCCAACACAATAATCCACCATGATAACCTTCTACAATACTCCAACAATAATCCACCACAATATTCCACCACATTAATCCATCATATTAATCCGACAAAATAATCCACAACAATAATCATCCATAATAATCCAACACAATAACCCTCTAAAGTAAACCACCACAATATCCTTCTGTAATAATCCACTACAATATCCCACCGTAATAATTCACCACAATCCCCCTCTATAATAATTCACGAAAATAGTTCATTAGAATAATCCAACACGATAACGTCTTATAATAATCCATTAACAAATCTTCAATAATAATCCACCACAATAACCCTCCTTAATAATCCACCACCATAACCCTCCATAATAACTTACAGTTTACACGGCACACAACCCACTCTACTGACACTGTCACTGGGCCAGAAACTGTTAGTTTGATAAGAAAGGTAAAATATTGGGAAGATTACAACTCAGCTATAGTGACACCATACCCCAGGCACCCATATACAGCTTGTCCACCCAGCTGGGGTCATTTAATCCCCAGCTGGGTGGTCAATTATATATTTTGTTCTTAATCGCTTCTAATTGTTTTTGAAGCCAAACTTCTGAGGTGACTTTATGTTTAATCTACATTTCAGGATTTTATTCAACATGTTCGGTTCATGAGTTTATTACGTGTTTTGGAAAATTATAATAAAATGTTGACTTAAGGGAAAAGGAAGAACGTTCGGGACGTGGGGTCGACCTGAGAACCTTCGTGACCCCAGCGGGTGACCTCACACACAGACCATGACTCTTCCTGGTTAATAAAACCCTGAACCCAGTATTTTATTCACCTCCTCAGATGACCCGCCTGAACAACCAAATAATTCACCACATTAGCCATCCGTATTAGACCACCACAATTACCCACAATAATAATACACCATAATATCCCTCCAAAATAATCTACCACAATAACCATCTATAATTACCTACGAAAATAATCCAACTGAATAATCATCCAAGGTAGCCCTTTACAATAATCCAACACAAAAACCCTCTGATTTTTCCATAGGGTAATGATAAAGATCAACCATATTAATCAACCACTATAATCCTCGAAAATAATCCACCTTAATATCCCTAAATATTTATTCATTACAATAACTCTCCAAAATGATCTACAACAATAACTCTCCAAAATGATCTACAACATTAACTCTCCATAATTATACATCTCAATAACTCTCCATATTCATCAACAAAATTAATCCACCAAAATAATCCACCACGAAAACCCACTATAATAATCCCGTAAAATATGCTCCAAAATAATCCACCACACTAATCCATCACAATAACCCTGCCAAATAATCCACCACAAGAACCCACCAAAATAATCCACCACAATAATCCCTTTTAAAAATCCACCACAATAACACTATAATAATCCACAACAATAACCCTTCAAAATAATCCACCACAAAAATCCTACAAATAATCCTCCACAATAACTCTTCAAAATAATCCACCACACTAATTCTCAATAATAATCCACCACAATAACCCTTCATAATAATTCACCACAATACCCCCTGTTATAATCCACCACAATAACCCTCCAAAATAATTGGCCATAATAACATTTCATAATAATCCATGAGAATAATCCACCAAGATAACCCTCTATTATAATGATAAACAAAAAGCAATTAAAATAATCCAGCACAATAGTGCACAACAACAACCTTCCCAAATAACCCACCACAATAACCCTCCAAAATAAACCACCGCAATTCCACTACGTAATAATCCACTAGAATATGCCACAAGGTTAATCCACCACAAAAACCCTCTATAATAATACAACACAAAAACTGTATAAAATAATCAACCAAAATAACTCTCCAAAATAATTCACAATAGTATCCCTTTCTAATAATCCACCACAATAACCCTGGATAAAAAATCCACCACAATAACCCTCCATAAAAAATCCACCACGATAACCTTCTATGATAATCCAAATTAAGATCATCCAAAATAATCCACCACAAAAATCCACAATAATAATAGACCACATTAATTTATGACATCAATCCTTAATAATTATCTACCACAATAATCCTCCAAAATAATCCACCACAATATCCCACTGTAACGGGGTCAGAATTTATTATCCCTCCTGACCATTTATCCGGCGGTAATTAAAGCTTCTAATGTTCACCATTGTTCCTGCCGGACCTTCTGTCCAACCCTCGTGACCTTGGGCGTTTTATCACCTAGATTCCTCGACACGAGGACGCTGTACTTTGTCACTAACAAACTCTGAGACCTTCCTGCTGCCACCAACGATCCTCTAATGATTCTGTAATCCCGCTAATTGATTGTGTAACCGGTTTGCAATTAAATCATTTTCAATCAATTGCCATTAAATCCACGATTGTGGTTCCCAATTATTTGAAATGGAGTAATGAATATACTTTAAAGTGAGGACTAACTCAAACCAAAGAGCTTATATACATTTTAAATCGACAAAGGTGCTTGTGAAGTTCACAGGAGCTTATTCAATAACACACAATGAAACATAAATGGGGAACAATTCCACTAAACAACCGAGATCACTTCAATCATTATTTATTATAAAAGTTATGAAAACAAAAGGAGAACACTAACTAACTGAAAACGTCCTATCTGAGGCAAATGATTATGAAATTGATCACTACAACTGTATCTCAATTCAAGAAAACAAAAAACTTTACCTTAATTTATTAAATTTAAATACCAATACTCCAGGTCAGATGTTGCGACCTTGTCTCAGGGAGAGACCTGTCTTGACCTGCTGCTGCCCCAAAACACACCAACTGAAAATCTCCTCCCAAGCTGAGAGGCTGACCTTGACATTGTTGCCAAACTACTTCTTAAAGATAATTAACAAATTAGATTCGTATTGACTTGTTACTTTAAGGTGATTAGATTCCTATTCAAAATAAAGGGTAATTACATAAGTACTTGATCCCAATTAATAGTTGAGTACAATATTGATAAATAACATTAATTTTAATAATTTGAATTAACAAACGAGATGCTTGACAGCATTACCGCAGCGAAGGCTGCTAACTGAGCCTAGTGTGTGTATTCAGAAATTAGTTCTCATATTCTAGATGAGTCATCTACACTTGCCGACTAGGAGGAGTTGACTCTTTTCTCTAAACGGCGTTAAATTAACATAACTACTTAAGCAACGTTGATTATTACTACAATTACTATTAATAACTGAATTTATCTATACTTGATGAAATAAACTCACAGGAAGGCTGTAGCAATCGTGCATGCATCACTCCCCTAATCTCTTGAGACAATCCTTTCTGGAAACTCGGGTAGAAACTACCCAGAAACTCCAAAACCTAGATTATCCATGTATCCAATACTACACACGATGTAGGTTCCTTTATAAACAGCTAAACTGTTACAACACCATAATAATCTACCATAATAACCCACAATAATAATGCCCCACAATAACCCACAACAATAATCCACCACAATAACCCTCCAAAATAATACACTGTAATAACCCTCCAAAATAATCAACCACAATCACCTTACATTTTAATCCAACACAATCCCCCTTCTTAATAATCCACGAAAATAGTCTTTTCGAATAATCCAACTCGATAACGTTTTCAATTAATCCAATAAAAATCCTCCAAAATAATTAACCTCAATATAATCCACAACAAAAATCTTCAATAATGATACACACAATAGTCAACCACAATAATCCACTACAATGTCCTTCCTTAATAATCCTCCACAATAACCCTCCAAAATAGTTCACCTCAATGACCCTCAAAAATACTTCATCACAATAACCCTCAATAATAATCCACCACAATTACCCTCCATAAAAATCCACCACAATAACCCTCCTTAATAATCCGCCACAATAACCCACATTAACTATCCACCACAATTACTCCCTTTCCACCCTTTCTGGAAACTCAGGTAGAAACTACCTTGAGACTCCTAAACATAGCTTATCCATGTATACCACAATATAATATAATTGTGTATACCACAATTATATATAATATAATTATGTATATCACAATAAGGGATAATCCACCACAATAACCCTCCATAACAATCCATCACAAATAACGCTCAATAATAATCCACTACCAATAACCCTCCAGAATAATCCACCAAATAACCCTCCATAATAATACACCACAATAACCCTCCATAATTATCCACCATAAAAACCCTCCATAATAATCCACCACAATAACCCATATTAATAATCCACCACTATAACTCTCCATAATAATCCACCACTATAACTCTCCATAATAATTCCCCACAATAACCCTCCATAATAATCCACCCCAATAAACTATAATGATCCACCCCAATAAACTATAATAATCCACCACAATAATCCTCCATATTAATCCACCACAATAATCCTCCATATTAATTCACCACAATAACCCTACATAACAATCCACCACAATAACCCTCCATAATAATCCACCACAATAACCCAGTAATCCACCACAATAACCGTCCATAATAATCCACCACAATAACCCAGTAATCCACAACAATAACCCTCCATAATAATCCACCACAATAACCCACCATAATAATCCACCACAATAACCCACCATAATAATCCACCACAATAACTCTCTATAATAATCCACCACAATAACCCTCCATAATAACCAACAGTTTACACTGCACACAACCCACTCTACTGACACTGTCACAGGGCCAGGAACTCTTAGTTTGGTAAGAAATGTAAAATATCGGGAAGATGGCCACCCAGCTATAGTGACACCATACACAGGCACACACATACAGCTGGTCAACCTAGCGTGCCATAGAGACAAGGCCTAGCACCATACCCAGGCACCTGTATTGGGCTGGGCCACCCAGCTTGCTATAGTGCCAGGTCTGGCACAATACACAGTGCCCGTATGCAGCTGGTCTACCCTGCTTGCTATAGTGACAGGCCTGGCACCATACCCAGCATCCATATTCAGCTGGTCAACCCGGCTTGCTATAGTGACATGCCTGGCACAATACCCAGCGCCCATATACAGCTGGTCCACCCAGCTTGCTATAGTGACAGGCTTGGCACCATACCCAGGCATCCATATACAGCTGGTTCACCCAGCTTGCTATAGTGACAGGCCTGGCACCATACCCAGGCATCCATATACAGCTGGTCCACCCAGCTTGCTATAGTGACAGGCCTGGCACCATACCCAGGCACACACATATACAGCTGGTCCACCCAGCTTGCTATAGTGACAAGTCGGCACCATTCAACTAATGATCTCAGTGAATTAGACAGTTTAGTGTTCACTAATGACGATCCTTGTTCTCCAGAGGCAGCCCAGATTTTAGAATAATGTTCAGCTTTATTTATTGGAACTCTTAAAACACTACATATTTATATATTTCTAATTCCTCGACAAAAGCTCTCAAATATATATGAGTCAATTACTGAGATTTGACTCATTGTTTCATCTGTTTATTTCGGTTGCTGAATATATTAAGTGTCTTGGGAATTTGTATCCAATTTCTTTAAGGTAAAAGTAAAGTTTACTAAATTTATGGGGTCGACCTGAGGACCGTCGTGACCCCAGCAGGTGACCCCATACACTGACCTGAGGATCGTCGTGACCCCAGCAGGTGACCCCACACACTGACCTGAGGATCGTCGTGACCCCAGCAGGTGACCCCACACACTGACCTGAGGATCGTCGTGACCCCATACACTGACCTGAGGATCGTCGTGACCCCAGCAGGTGACCCCACACACTGACCTGAGGATCGTCGTGACCCGACGTAAATGAAAAAAGCCCCGAAATCATCTCAAGATAACCTCAAGAAGATGACCTCAGCGGATGACCCCACACACTGACCATGACTCTTCCTTATTAATGAAGTCATCAACCCAGTAATTTAGTCCCCTAAGGTGATGTTTATAAATTACGTGTGTTAAGAATTATATAAAAAGTTTGAATATAGAGAAGTAACAAATCTTAATTATCAGCAGTAGGAAACTACTGTATTATCCTGCTGTAATAACCGCTCGTAGTGATCTCAGGTAATAACCAATTGTAAATAATAGCAGCAAATACCTGCAGTAATAAACGGAAGTAATACCATTCTGTTAATGTTTGACATAATAACTCGACCTAATAATCTCCAATTATAACACATCATAATAACGTGACACAATAAGGCACAGAAATAACATCAAAGTTATTTCTGCACGTAATGTCTTGAAGAAATGATAAAATACAATAACATGTTGTAACACCCTGTATAACAACTTCCTCATAACTCCGCGCCCCAATAACCTGCCTTAAATTAATATACTCCCCGTAATTACTTTGTCCTAATAGCCTGGTGTAATAACCAGCTACATAAATCAGCCTTTGTAAATGATCAGACTTAACCAGTTGGTAAAACTTCGCTAGTAACCTGTTATTATAACCCTCCTCATTAATCAGCATCAACATCAATAAACAGCGAGCATGAATGACAACCTGTCCTTATACACCCTTACTAAAATATTACAATAGTAGCCTGTTGTAATAATAACATGCAGAAATTACTTACAATAGTAGCCTGTTGTAATAATAACCCTTAGTTAAACGAACAATATTAGCCTGTTGTAATAATAACCCTGACTAATTACCTACAATAATAGCCTGCTGTAATAATAACCTGCAGTAATAACATACAAAAATAGATTGTTGTTATAATAACTCACAGTAATAACCAACAATAAAAACCTGTTGTAACAATAACTTGTAGATATTTCGCAATAAAATATTATATATAAATTAAGTATCATTTAAACCCGCCCAGTTATATCTTTTGTTCTTAGTCGCTTTTAATTGTTATTGAAGCCAAACTTCAGAGGTAACTTTATGTTTCATCTGTTGTTCAGGACTTTATTCAACATGTTCGGTTGTTGAGTTATTACGTGTTTTGGGAAATTATATTAAAATGTTGACTTAATGTAAAAGGAAGAGGTGAAAGGCACTGGGGTCGACCTGAGGACCGTCGGGACCCCAGCGGGTGACCCCAGACACTCACCATGACTTTTCCTCATTAGTCAAGACTCACCAAGTTTTATATAGCAGTCCGTCCTCCTAAGGTTCCCCAACGTCAAGAAACTGTCGTACTAAAGTTCCATTATCCTAACCTACCAGAGGACCCAAAACAGAAAACTGGAGAGCAAGACGCAACAATGGGTATAAATTTAATAAGTTTAGATTTAGGAAAGACTTGGGTAAATACTGGTTCAGTAACAGGGTTGCTGATTTGTGGAACCAATTGCCGCGTAACGTTGTGGAGGTGGTGTCCCTCGATTGTTTCAAGCGCGGGTTGGACAAGTATATGAGTGGGATTGGGTGGTTATAGAATAGGAGCTGCCTCGTATGGGCCAATAGGCCTTCTGCAGTTACCTTTGTTCTTATGTTCTTATGTTCTTAAGAAAATTTCGCGAGTCGCTACCATTTTTCAGTACGACAATTTTAGGCCTTAGTTAGAGCATACGTCAAAATGCGACGTTCTATTTGGAGGACGGGTTGTATATAGACCTTCACCTCAACACTAAGTGACTCTAAGAACCTTTATCTGAAGGAAGTGATAACCATTAAGGAGTGAAAACTGCCCTCAAGTACTTATGAGAAAAGTCTTAATACAAGACTCCTGTTATTTTAAGAATGAGAACGTTGACTCGTGTCAAGACTGTTATGACCTCTGGGTCATCAGAGGTCACCAGTGTGTTGACTTATGTTGGCATTAATCAACGGTTGCACTGTAGATATCACGTGATCATGTATACTTTGTAGCTCGCTTACCACGTAGTCATGTATACTGTAGAGCTGACCTTACAGCCACGTTGTCATGTATACTGTAGAGCTGACCTTACAGCCACGTTGTCATGTATACTGTAGAGCTTACCTGACAGCCACGTGGTAATGTATACTGAAGAGCTGACCTCTACAGTTATTGAAACCAAACTTCTGAGGTGACTTTATGTTTCATCTGTTTATGTCGGTTGCTGAGTTTATTACGTGTTTTGGGAATTTATATTAAACTGTTGACTTAAGGTAAAAGGAAGATCAGAAGAAGTCTATGGGGTCGACCTGAGGACCGTCGTGACCCCAGCGGGTAACCCCACACACTGACCATGACTCTTCCTTATTAATAAAGTCCTCAACCCAGTAATACATACACCTCAGGTGCGGTGTATAAAATACGGGTGTTTGGAATTTATATTAATAGTTTGAATAAAGAAAAATAACCAGTCTTAAATATCATCTGTAGGAAACTGCAGTATAATCCCGCTGTAATAACCGCTTGTATTGATCTCAGGTAATTACCAATTGTAAATAATTACAGCAATTACTTGTGATAATAAACGGAAGTAATAACCTTCTGTTAAAGTTTGACATAATAACTCGCCCTAATATTCTCCAGTAATAACGCATCATAATAACCTGATGCAATAACTCACAAAAATAACATCAAAGTTATTTCCCCAAGTAATATCTTGCAGGAATTATAAAACACAAAAACATGTTGTAACACCCTGTATAACAACTTCCTCATAACTCCACACCCCAATAACCTGCCTTAATATCCTCCCGTAATAACTTCCTGAATAACCTCTCCCTAATAGCCTGGTGTAAACAGCCACAACAACCAGCCTGTGTGTGGGGTTTTCTACTTTGCTTTCCCGACTACAATGCATACGTTACCAATGTTCATGTGGCAGACGCTTCACGAAGCTGTCGGAATCCAGCAGAGAAAATACGAGAGCAAGCGTACAGGGCCTGGGAGCATAGTTGAGTAAGAGTCCTTGAGGGTCTCTTCTCAGACTGGCCTCGCCTGGTTCTGATCCACATTGGTCGTTGGAATCTCCTCAATGCTTGAAACTCTTTAAGGGACTCCAAGGGTTCTCATCACATTTATAGATTAATGAATAATAGGCAACTCGGTGTTGAAGACACCTGGGGCTGAAGGCTTAAATAATAGTTGGCAGTATTCAGAAGTGGTTCAACAGAAACACCGCATAAAGCTTAACAATAGTTTATTAACAGACTTAACCACTAATACAATGGGCGCTTGAATTACTTTAGATTGGCGTCAGAAAGGCTATGGTTGCATTAGCGAGACTTTTTTCGTCTGACTAATCGATTCTGATCCACTCGTGGAGAAACACCTAACTTAACACAATAGACAGCCAATCATTAAAACAGCAAGCCTAACTTCCGGTGTGGTCACAGGAGTGCCAACAGGATATTCGGGTAATAATGATGCACAATAAATCAACAATGGCACTGTTAATGGGACAGACATTAATCATGCACATTAATTATCTCACACAATAACTAAATGTGTGGTGTATGTGAGATTCACATTCACAGACGAGTGTAATGTCGTGGTACCACACAGATAAACACACATACACCGTCAGGTGTCTCGGTCTCCACCTATACCTGTGTCAGGTATTGAGAAAGTGAGAACTGTGGTTGACCACTCAGATCAACACACAGACAGACACAATAATAAAGAAAGAAAATCTTGTACATACAGGTATGGCTACCTCTCTTATCACTCACTCATGCACATTCATGCAGACCTCGTAGGTGGTGTCATGACCTCATGATCCACAGCTCATGAGGTCATGACAGTAATTACCAACCTCAAGTAATTACCAACTGTAAAGAATAGCAGCAATTACCGTTAGTAATAACATGCAAATGTTTGCCATAATATCCTTCAGCAATAACACCATAATAATCTGACGCAATATTGTGCACAAATAACATGGATAATTCCAGGTAACAAGCGGTACAAATTATGACACACAAAAACATGCTGTAACACCCTGTATAACTAGCTCCTCGTAATTCCCCGCCCCAATAACCCGTCTTAACTAGCCTAATAACCTTTTCGTAATAGCCTGATGTAATAACCAACCACAACATTCTGTGTAAATGATCAGACGTAACAATCAGTTGTTAAACTATCACTGGTGTTTATAGAAGCTCATCTATAATCGTCTCAATATCCTGAATGAACAGCAAGCTGGTATAACAACCTGCAATTATAACTTGCACTGAAAACTTAGGAGAATAGACAGTTGTAATAATTACTCACAGTAATAACCTACAATAATAGCCTGTTGTAATAATATCCCAGTGTTATAATTTATATGTTCAGATTTTTAAACCCCAATTATATATTTTGTTCTTTGTCACTTTTAATTGTTACTGAAGACAAACTTCTGAGGTGACTTTATGTTTCATCAGTTTATGTCGGTTGTTAAGTTTATTACGTGTTTGGGGAATTTATATTATTATATATTACGTTGATTTAACGTAAAAAGGAAGATCTCTCATGGGTTGGGGTCGACCTGAGGACCGTCGTGACCCCAGCGGGTGACCCCACACACTGATCAAAACTCTTCCTTATTAATAAAGTCCTCAACCCGGTAATTTATATTAATAGTTTGAATAAAGAAAAATAACCTTAATAAACAACTGAAGGAAACTTCAGTATTATTCTGCTGTAATAACCCTCTCGTTGTGATCTCAGAAAATTAACAACTGTAAATAATAGCATCAAATACCTGCAATAATAACCTGCAGTAATAACGGGAATCAATAACCGGAAGTAATAAACGGAAGTAATATCCTGCAAATGTTTGACATAATAACTCGACTCAAACCATCTTCAGTAATAACTCATCATAATAACCTGGCGCAATAACGTACAGAAATAGCATCAAAGTTATTTTGCACATAATATCTAATCTCGTAATATTAAATAATATCAGGTAATAAAAACTATAAAACACAAAAACATGTTGTAACACCCTGCATAACAACTTCCTCATAACTCCTCGCCCTAATAACCTGCCTTAATATTCTCCCGTAATAAATTTGTCTTAATAACCTTGGTGTAATAACCAGCCACAATAACCAACTTGTGTAAATGATCAGACTTAACAAACAGTTGTTAAATATTCCCTAGTAACCTGTTATAATATCCCGCCTCACTAATTAACAACAACGTCAAAAAACAGCAAGCTTGAATAATAACAACCTGTTCTTATAACCTCACTAAAACATTACAATAATAGACTGTTGTAGTAATAACATGCAGTAATTACCTAGAATAATAGTCTGTTGTAACAATAATCCACAGTATTAACCAACAATTATAGCCTGCTGTAATAATAATAACCCTTAGTAATAGCCTACAATAATAGCCTCTTCTAATAATAACCCTCAATAATAACCTACTTTAAAAGCCAGTTATAATAATAACTGGCAATAACAACATTCAATAAGAGTCTGTTGTAATAATAACCCATAGTAATAACCTACAATAATAGCTTCTTGTAATAATATTCCTTAGTAAAAATCTTCAAACAATAACCTGGAGAAATAACATACAATAATAGCCTGTTGTAATAATAACTTCAATAATCAGGTACAATAATTGCCTGTTGTAAAAATAACCCTTAGTAATAACCTATAGTATTAGCCAGTTGTAATAATAACCCACAGAAATGTCGCAATAAAATATTGTGTTAAGTATTATTTAAGCGCCAGTTATATCTTTTGTTTTCAGTCGCTTCTGATTGTTATTAAAGTGACCTCAGAAGCCAAACTTCTGAGGTGACTTTATGTTTCATCTGTTGTTCAGGACTTTATTCAACATTTTCGGTTGCTGAGCTTATTATGTGTTTAGAGAATTTATTAAAATGTTGACTAAAGGTAAAAGGAATGTCCTTTTCCTCGGGTCGACCTGAGGACCGTCGTGACCCCAGCGGGTGACCCCAGACACTGACCATGACTCCTCCTAATTATTAAAGCCCTCAAATCAGTATTTTATTGACCAATATTTTATTGGCCTGAACAACCAAATAATTCACCACAATAGCCAATCGTATTAAACTACCACAAAACCCACAATAATAATCCACCACAATATCCTTCTAAAATAATCCTCCACAATATCCCACGAAAATAATCGACAAGAATAACACTCTACGATAATGCACGAGAATAATCCACCAGAATAATCAACTTCGATAACTCTCTATAATAATGCAACACAAAATCCCTCTAAAAAATCCACCCCAATAGTCACCACTATAATCCTACACCTCAACATTACTTTAATATTTATTCATTACAATAAATCTCCAAAAAATCGATCAAAACCACCTTCCATAATAATCAACCACAATAACCCTCCCTAAAATCCCAAGTTTAATCGACCATGATAACATTATATAATAATCCAATACAAGAGCCTACAAAATAATTCACCACAATAATCTGCTACAATAACACTACATAATAATCCACCACAATAATCATCTATAATAATCCACCACAATAATGATCCATAATAATCCACCACAATAATCCTCCATAATAATCCACAACAATAACCCACCATAATAATCTTCAACAATAATCCTCAAAAAAATTCCACCACAACAACCCTTCATTATATTCTACCATAATAACCCTCCATAATAATCCACCACAACAACCCTCCATAATAATCCATCACAATATCCCTCCATAATAATCAACCACAATAACCCTCCCTAAAATCCCAAGTTTAATCGACCATGATAACATTATATAATAATCCAATACAAGAGCCTACAAAATAATTCATCACAATAATCTGCTACAATAACCCTACAGAATAATCCACCACAATAATGATCCATAATAATCCACCACAATAATGATCCATAATAATCCACCAATATAACCCTCCATAATAATCCACAACAATAACCCACCATAATAATCTTCAACAATAATCCTCAAAAATAATCCACCACAACAACCGTCCATTATATTCTACCATAATAACCCTCCATAATAATCCACCACAACAACCCTCCATAATAATCCATCACAATATCCCTCCATAATAATCAACCACAATAAGCCTACCTAATAATGTACCACAATAACCCTCTATAATAATTCACAACAATAACCCACCATACCAATCAACTACAGTAACCCTCCATAGTAATCCACCACAATAATCCTCCGTAATAATCCACAACAATAATCCTCCATAATAATCCACAACAATAATCCACCATAAAAACCTACAACAATAATCATCCAAAATAATCTACCACAACAACCCTCTATTATTTTCTACCATAATAACCCTCCATAATGATCCACCACAGAAACAATAATAATTATCAACTAATTACTGTACATAATAGTCCACCACAATAACCCTTCAAAATATTCCATCACAATAACCCTCCATAATAATCCACCACAATAACCCTCAATAATAATCAACAACAAGAACCCTCAATAATAATTTACCACAATAATCCTCTATAATAATCCAGCACAATAACCCTCAATAATAATCCACCACAATACCCTTCCATAATAATCCACCACAATAACCCTCAATAATAATCCACCACAATAACCCTCCGTAATAATCCACCACAATATCCTTTCATAATAATCCACCACAATAACCCCCCATAATATTCTATCACAATAACCCTCCATAATAATCCATCACAATAACCCTCCATAATAATCCACCACAATAACTCTCCCTAATACTCAACGACAATAACTCTCCATAATAATCCACCACAATAACCCTCCATAATAATCCACCACAATAACTCACCATAAAAATCCACCACAATAACCCTCCATAAAAATCCACCACAATAACCCTCCATAATAATCCACCACAATAACCCACAATAAAAACCCACCACAATAACCCACCATAATAATCCACCACAATAACCCTCCATAATAATCCACCACAATAGCCCTCCATAATAATCCACCACAATAACCCTCCATAATAATCCACCACAATAACCCTCTATAATAATCCACCACAATAACCCACCATAAAAATCCACCACAATAACCCTCCATAATACCTACAGTTTACACGGTTACTAGTAGCTACTAAGTTTGGCGGGCTCCCTGTGCGCTCTTGTTTACTTCTCTCTGCTATCTGAGCCACAACACACACAAACGGATGGTACCGTTTTCTATGAACATGACACTACGCACAATGCTAATTATAACCACAATCCTGCTATTATCACAATCCTGGTCACTAATTTCTGTAAATGAATAATTGACCAAACGTTTATTTTGAAAAAGAACCTAAGAAGTCATATGAAGATTCCTAGATTGACGAAATAATGCTGTGGTGCTGTGGACATCGTAAACATCGTAAACAGCATTGAATCACTGATATTTGAACATTGTACCCAGTCATTATTACAATCAGGCTCTTCTATAATACTATCATGGCTAAATAATACAAGTTATATATATATATTGACATTATTGGCCATACTGTGGTCACACTCTGAACAGCAGTGCTGTGCGCTCATGTTGCGAGCGCCAGCCTTTGTTGCTCACTCACTACTGAGGCTCTCACACCCAGGAATGTGGACCACGATTTTTTATAAAGATGGCATCTGTTTACAAGAGCCCTGAGGAAGCTGATGTGAACCCCATGTAGCCGCGGGAGTTTTGAATGAAACGTGAAAAATAAAAATACCCGGAAGTGCGTTGCGCAAACCAGACGTGGGCCTGCAGGCGCGTTGCGCAGTTTGAAGGCTAAGGATAAAATTGATGGCCTTCTGAAATGATGATGGGGCTCTCTTTAAGCCAAAAGACATCGAGAGTGGAAAAATACTTGACAGCTCCAAGTTGATCTATTATTTCCTGAATTCGGGGTAAAGGATACACATCACCCTTAGTTATTTAGTTTACCTTTCGGTAGTCCACATAAAAGCGATAAATGCCATCTGGTTTACGAACTAACACAACAGGAGATAGCCACGGTGACGTACCGTGTTCTGTCACGTCCTGTCTCACCATTTTCTGGCACTCATTCCTGATAATTTTCTTTGCCTGTTCTGGGATCCTCCACTGCTGGGTGTAAACAGGCGCGTGGTCACCTGTTGAAATGGTGTGCTCAATAGATGAAATATAAAGTCAAACTTCAAGTAATGATTCATAATTCATCTTTCGTCGAGTAATTAGAAATATAAAATATTTAGTGTTTTTAGATTTCCAATAAATAAAGCTGAACATTAAGCTAAAATCTGGGCTGCCTCTGAAGAAGAAGCATCGTCATTAGTGAAAGCTAAAGTGTTTAATTTACTAAGATCATTAATTTGAATGGTGCCGGCCGATCACTATAGCAAGCCGGGTGGCCCAGATGTATGTGGGTGCCATGGTTTGGTACCAGGCCTATTACTATAGAAAACACGATAGAGTAGCTGTATATGGGAAATGGTAATTGTGCAAGGCTTGTCACTATAGCAAGCTAGGTAGACTAGCTGTATATGGGCATTAGCTATGGTGCAAAGCCTGTCACTATAGCAAGCCAGGTAGATTAGCTGTTCATGGTCGCTGAGTATGGTGCCAAGCCTGTCACTATAGCTAGCCGGGTGGCCCAGCTGTATATGGGTGCCTGGGTAAGGTGCCATGCCTGCCACTATAGCTGATTGGCCATCGTCTCGATATTTTACATTTCTTACCAAACTAAGAGTTCCTGGCCCAGTGACAGTGTCAGTAGAGTGGGTTGTGTGTCGTGTAAACTGTAGGTTATTATGGTGGGTTATTGTGGTGGATTATTATGGAGGGTTATTGTGGTGGATTATTATGGAGGGTTATTGTGGTGGATTATTATGATGGGTTATTGTGGTGGATTATTATGGAGGATTATTGTGGTGGATTATTATGGAGAGTTATTGTGGTGGATTATTATGGTGGGTTATTGTGGTGGATTATTATGGTGGGTTATTGTGGTGGATTATTATGGAGGGTTATTGTAGTGGATTATTATGGAGGGTTATTGTGGTGGATTATTATGGTGGGTTATTGTGGTGGATTATTATGGAGGGTTATTGTGGTGAATTATTATGGTGGGTTATTGTGGTTGATTATTATGGAGGGTTATTGTGGTGGATTATTATGAAAGGATATTGTGGTGGATTATTAGGGAGGGTTATTGTGGTGGATTATTATTGAGGGTTATTGTGGTGGATTATTATTGAGGATTATTGAGGTAAATTATTATTGAAGGCTCGTGTTGTTGATTATTATTGAGAGTCATTGTGGTGGATTATTATGGAGGGTTATTGTGATGGAATATTTTAAAGGGTTATTGTGGTGGACTATTATGTACAGTAATTAGTTAATAATTATTATTGTTTCTTTGGTGGACCATTATGGAGGGTTATTACGGTAGAATATAATGGAGGGTTGTTGTGGTGGATTATTTTGGAGGATTATTGTTGTAGGTTATTTTGGTGGATTATTGTTGTGGATTATTATGGAGGATTATTGTTGTGGAATTATTATGGAGGATTATTGTGGTGGATTACTATGGAGGGTTAGTGTAGTTGATTGGTATGGTGGGTTATTGTTGTGAATTATTATAGAGGGTTATTGTGGTAGATTATTAGGTAGGCTTATTGTGGTTGATTATTATGGAGGGATATTGTGATGGATTATTATGGAGGGCTGTTGTGGTGGATTATTATGGAGGGTTATTATGGTAGAATATAATGGAGGGTTGTTGTGGTGGATTATTTTTGAGGATTATTGTTGAAGATTATTATGGTGGGTTATTGTTGTGGATTATTATGGAGGTTTATTATGATGGATTACTATGGAGGATTATTGTAGTGGATTCTTATGGTGGGTTATTGCTGTGGATTATTATGAAGGGATATTGTTGTGGATTGTTATTGATTGTTATTGTGGTAGATTATTATGGATCATTATTGTGGTGGATTATTATGGATGATTATTGTGGTGGATTATTATGTAGTGTTATTGTAGCAGATTATTGTGGTGAATTATTTTGTAGGCTCTTGTATTGGATTATTATATAATGTTATCATGGTCGATTAAACTTGGGATTTTAGGGAGGGTTATTGTTGTTGATTATTATGGAAGGTGATTTTGATCGATTTTTTGGAGATTTATTGTAATGAATAAATATTAAAGTAATGTTGAGGTTTAGGATTATAGTGGTGACTATTGTGGTGGATTTTTTAGAGGGATTTTGTGTTGCATTATTATAGAGAGTTATCGAAGTTGATTATTCTGGTGGATTATTCGCGTGCATTATCGTAGAGTGTTATTATTGTCGATTATTTTCGTGGGATATTGTGGAGGATTATTTTAGAAGGATATTGTGGGTTTTGTGGTAGTTTAATACGATTGGCTATTGTGGTGAATTATTTGGTTGTTCAGGCTGATAAAATACTGGTCAATAAAATACTGATTTGAGGGCTTTAATAATTAGGAAGAGTCATGGTCAGGGTCTCGGGTCACCCGCTGGGGTCACGACAGTACTCAGGTCGACCCCAGATAATTGATGACTTTCCTTTTACCTTTAGTCAACATTTTAATAAATTCTCTAAACACATAGTAAGCTCAGCAACCGAAAATGTTGAATAAAGTCCTGAACAGCAGATGAAACATAAAGTCACCTCAGAAGTTTGGCTTCTGAGGTCACTTTAATAACAATCAGAAGCGACTGAAAACAAAAGATATAACTGGCGCTTAAATAATACTTAACACAATATTTTATTGCGACATTTCTGTGGGTTATTATTACAACTGGCTAATACTATAGGTTATTACTAAGGGTTATTTTTACAACAGGCAATTATTGTACCTGATTATTGAAGTTATTATTACAACAGGTTATTATTGTATGTTATTTCTCCAGGTTATTGTTTGAAGAGTTTTACTAAGGGATATTATTACAACAAGCTATTATTGTAGGTTATTACTATGGGTTATTATTACAACAGGCTCTTATTGAATGTTGTTATTGCCAGTTATTATTATAACTGGCTTTTAAAGTAGGTTATTATTGAGGGTTATTATTAGAAGAGGCTATTATTGTAGCCTATTACTAAGGGTTATTATTATTACAGCAGGCTATAATTGTTGGTTAATACGGTGGATTATTGTTACAACAGACTATTATTCTAGGTAATTACTGCATGTTATTACTACAACAGTCTATTATTGTAATGTTTTAGTGAGGTTATAAGGACAGGTTGTTATTATTCAAGCTTGCTGTTTATTGACGTTGTTGTTGATTAGTGAGGCGGGATATTATAACAGGTTACTAGGGAATATTTAACAACTGTTTGTTAAGTCTGATTATTTACACAAGTTGGTTATTGTGGCTGGTTATTATACCGGGCTATTAAGACAAATTTATTACGGGAGAATATTAAGGCAGGTTATTAGAGCGAGGAGTTATGAGGAAGTTGTTATACAGGGTGTTACAACATGTTTTTGTGTTTTATAGTTTTTATTACCTGATATTATTTAATATTACGAGATTAGATATTATGAGCAAAATAACTTTGATGCTATTTCTGTACGTTATTGCGCCAGGTTATTATGATGAGTTATTACTGAAGATGGTTTGAGTCGAGTTATTATGTCAAACATTTGCAGGATATTACTTCCGTTTATTACTTCCGGTTATTGATTCCGGTTATTACTGCAGGTTATTATTGCAGGTATTTGATGCTATTATTTACAGTTGTTAATTTCCTGTGATCACAACGAGAGGGTTATTACAGCAGAATAATACTGAAGTTTCCTTCAGTTGTTTATTAAGGTTATTTTTCTTTATTCAAACTATTAATATAAATTACCGGGTTGAGGACTTTATTAATAAGGAAGAGTCATGATCAGTGTGTGGGGTCACCCGCTGGGGTCACGACGGTCCTCAGGTCGACCCCAACCCATGAGAGTTCTTCCTTTTTACGTTAAATCAACGTAATATATAATAATATAAATTCCCCAAACACGTAATAAACTTAACAACCGACATAAACTGATGAAACATAAAGTCACCTCAGAAGTTTATCTTCAGTAACAATTAAAAGTGACAAAGAACAAAATATATAATTGGGGTTTAAAAATCTAAACATATAAATTATAACACTGGGATATTATTACAACAGGCTATTATTGTAGGTTATTACTGTGAGTAATTATTACAACTGTCTATTCTCCTAAGTTTTCAGTGCAAGTTATAATTGCAGGTTGTCATACCAGCTTGCTGTTCATTCAGGATATTGAGACGATTATAGATGAGCTTCTATAAACACCAGTGATAGTTTAACAACTGATTGTTACGTCTGATCATTTACACAGAATGTTGTGGTTGGTTATTACATCAGGCTATTACGAAAAGGTTATTAGGCTAGTTAAGACGGGTTATTGGGGCGGGGAATTACGAGGAGCTAGTTATACAGGGTGTTACAGCATGTTTTTGTGTGTCATAATTTGTACCGCTTGTTACCTGGAATTATCCATGTTATTTGTGCACAATATTGCGTCAGATTATTATGGTGTTATTGCTGAAGGATATTATGGCAAACATTTGCATGTTATTACTAACGGTAATTGCTGCTATTCTTTACAGTTGGTAATTACTTGAGGTTGGTAATTACTGTCATGACCTCATGAGCTGTGGATCATGAGGTCATGACACCACCTACGAGGGCTGCATGAATGTGCATGAGTGAGTGATAAGAGAGGTAGCCATACCTGTATGTACAAGATTTTCTTTCTTCATTATTGTGTCTGTCTGTGTGTTGATCTGAGTGGTCAACCACAGTTCTCACTTTCTCAATACCTGACACAGTATAGGTGGAGACCGAGACACCTGACGGTGTATGTGTGTTTATCTGTGTGGTACCACGACATTACACTCGTCTGTGAATGTGAATCTCACATACACCACACATTTAGTTATTGTGTGAGATAATTATTGTGCATGATTAATGTCTGTCCCATTAACAGTGCCATTGTTGATTTATTGTGCATCATCATTACCCGAATATCCTGTTGGAACTCCTGTGACCACACCGGAAGTTAGGTTTGCTGTAGTAATGATTGGCTGTCAATTGTGTTAAGTTAGGTGTTTCTCCACGAGTGGATCAGAATCGATTAGTCAGACGTCAAGAGTCTCGCTAATGCAACCATAGCCTTTCTGACGCCAATCTAAAGTAATTCAAGCACCCATTGTATTAGTGGTTAAGTTAGTAAATAAACTACTGTTAAGCTTTATGCGGTGTTTCTGTTGAACCACTTCTGAATACTGCCAACTCTTACTTAAGTCTTCAGCCCCAGGTGTCTTCAACACCGAGTTGCCTATTATTCATTAATCAATATATGTGATGGAGTCCCTTAAAGGGTTTCAAGCATTGAGGAGAAGAACCCTAGGGAAGGTGTGCGCATCTGCCTCGACTTTAGGAAGTTTAATTCCATCATAGAATATGATGCTGAACCAATGTTCAATCAAAATGAGATCTTAAATGACCTTTAAAGAGTTTCAAGCATTGAGGAGATTCCAACGACCAATTAGGATCAGAACCAGGCGAGGCCAGTCTGAGAAGAGACCCTCAAGGACTCTTACTCGACTATGCTCCCAGGCCCTGTACGCTTGCTCTCGTATTTTCTCTGTTGGATTCCGACAGCTTCGTGAAGCGTCTGCCACATGTACATTGGTAACGTATGCATTGTAGTCGGGAAAGCAAAGTAGAAAACCCCACACACAGGCTGGTTGTTGTGGCTGTTTACACCAGGCTATTAGGGAGAGGTTATTCAGGAAGTTATTACGTGAGGATATTAAGGCAGGTTATTGGGGTGTGGAGTTATGAGGAAGTTGTTATACAGGGTGTTACAACATGTTTTTGTGTTTTATAATTTCTGCAAGATATTACTTGTGGAAAAAACTTTGATGTTATTTCTGTGCTTTATTTCGTCAGGTTATTATAATGCGTTATTACTGGAGAATATAAGGGCGAGTTATTATGTCAAACTTTAACAGAAGGTTATTACTTTTGTTTATTTCTTCCGTTTATTATCACAAGTAATTGCTGTAATTATTTACAATTGGTAATTACCTGAGATCAATACAAGCGGTTATTACAGCGAGATAATACTAGTTTCCTACAAATGATAATTAAGACTGGTTATTTCTCTTTATTCAAACTATTAATATTAATTCTTAACACACCTTATTTTATACAACACACCTGAGGTGTATATATTATTAGGTTGAGGACTTTATTAATAAGGAAGAGTCAAGGTCAGTGTGAGGGGTCACCCGCTGGGGTCACGACGGTCCTCAGGTCGACCCCAATCACTTTAGATCTTCCTTTTACCTTAAGTCAACAGTGTAATATAAATTCCCAGAACACGTAATAAACTCAGCAACCGACATAAACAGATGAAACATAAAGTCACCTCAGAAGTTTGGCTTCAATAACAATTAGAAGCGAGCTAATAATGAAAGATATAACTGGGGGTTTAAATGATACTTAATATATATAAAATCCACTACGGGTTCACCATAGCCGGTGCTACTAGGAACTTTTTGTTCCGAGTAGACGAATCTCAAACAACAACAACAGATGCCTAATATGATATTTTATTGAGGAATTTCTATGGGTTATAATAACAGGCTATTATTGCAGGTTATTACAATGGGTTATTATAAAAACAAGCTATTATTTTAGATAATTACTGCAGGTAATTATTGCATCAGGCTATAATTTTAGATTATTACTTCAGATTATTATTACAACAAGCCAATATTGTTTATTTTAACTGCGGGTTATTACTACAATAGGCAATTACTGTACGTCATTAGTGAAATTTTTCATTACAACAGACTATTATTGTTGGGTTTTAGTGCAGGTTATAAGAACAGGTTGTTATTTCGGCTTCCTGTGTATTGATAGTGATGCTGATTAGTGAGGCGGGTTATTATTACAGGTCAATTGGGAAGTTTTTATAACTGATTGTTAAGTCTGATCATTTACACAGGCTGGTTGTTGTGGCTGGTTACACCAGGTTATTAGGGAGAGGTTATTTCGGGAAGTTATTACGTGAGGATATTAAGGCAGGTTATTGGGGCGAGGAGTTATGAGGAAGTTGTTATACAGGGTGTTACAAAAAGTTTTTGTGTTATATAATTTCTGCAAGATATTTCGTGCAAAAATAAATTTGATGTTATTTCTGTGCGTTATTGTGTCAGGTTATTATGATGTGTTATTACTGGAGATTATTAGGGCGAGTTATTATGTCAAACTTTTACAGAAGGTTATTACTTCAGTTTAATACTTCCGGTTATTACTGCTGGTATATGCTGCAATTATTTACATTTGGTAATTAACGACTATTTTTCTTTATTGAAAATATTATTAAAAATTCCTAACACGTAATTTATACACCTCACCTGAGGTGTATAAATTACTGAGTTGACGACTTTATTAATAATGGAGAGTCATGGTCAGTGTGTGGGGTCACCCGCTGGGGTCACGACGGTCCTCAGGTCAGTGTGTGGGGTCACCCGCTGGGGTCACGACGGTCCTCAGGTCAGTGTGTGGGGTCACCCGCTGGGGTCACGACTGTCCTCAGGTCAGTGTGTGGGGTCACCCGCTGGGGTCACGACGGTCCTCAGGTCAGTGTGTGGGGTCACCCGCTGGGGTCACGACGGTCCTCAGGTCAGTGTGTGGGGTCACCCGCTGGGGTCTTGACGGTTCCCAGGTTGACCCCATGCAACTTAGCAACCTTCCTTTTACCTTAAGTCAACAATTTGTTATAATTCCCCAAACACGTAATAAACTCAGCAACCGACATAAACAGATGAAACATAAAGTCACCTCAGAAGTTTGGCTTCAATAACTATTATAAGCGACTAAGAACAAAATATACAATTGGGTTTTAAGAAGAAACTGAACATATAGGTTATTACTCTGGGATAATATTACAACATGCTATGATTGTAGATGATTAGTGTGAGTTATTATTACAACAGGCTATTCTCGTAGGTTTTTAAATCGTTATAATATCAGGTTGTTAAACCAGCGAGCTTTTTTTCCCAGATATTGAGACTGATTATTGCGGCGGGTTATTATAACAGGTGACTGGGGGATAGTTTAACAACTGATTGTTACGTTTGATCATTTACACAAACTGATTGTTGTGGTTGGTTATTACATCAGGTTATTACACAAAGGTTATTAGGCTAGTTAAGACGGGTTATTGGGACAGGAAATTAGGAGGAACTAGTTATACAGGGTGTTACAGCATGTTTTTGTGTTTTATAATTTGGGATCAATAATACATGGAATCATTCGTGTAATCTCTGACCGCTATTTCGTCATGCTAATATGATGTGTTATTTGAGTAGGTTATTTAGGCGAGTTATTTTATCAAACGTTTGCAAAATGTTATTACTTCCGGTTATTACTGTAGGTTTTTGCTGTTATTCTTTACAGATGGTAATTACCTGAGATCACTACGAGCGGTTATTACAGCAGGATAATACTGCAGTTTCTTACAGCTGATTATTAAGATTTTTTTTTTACTTTATTCACACTTTTAATATAAATCCCCAATTAACGTAATTAGTTTTAAAATAGACACAAGGAGCTGCAACATGATGCAACATTATGTCAGGTTACAATTTGTCTTTATAATATCTCTAATGAAAATATTATTTCTTATTCAATAACAAATAGAAATGGGTTACAATAACATATATTTATCTTGAGGAAGATTATTTCGGAATTATATTACTCTAAGTTATTTTTAGCATATAAATACTGCTAGTTATAACTTCTAGTTCTTAGTTATGTTAAAGGAACAGGTTATAAGGTCTGGTTATGTTCGCAGGTTGTTAGACTGACAACTCCACAGTATACCTGAGAATGTGACTGCCAGACGAGGGCTTCTACAGGTTACATGAACATGTGGTTGCCAGGTAAACCAACGTCACAGTGTACCTGACCTCTTGGTTTACCAGACAAGCAGTTCCACAATATTGAGAACTTCGTGGTTGCCAGACATGCCAGCTTCGCTGTGTACAAAACAATGTAGTTTTCAGACAAACAGCTTTGCAGTATACATGACAACATCGTTGCTAGGTTAACATCTCCAGAGTATACATGACCATCTCGTTGCCTGACAATCCAACTACACAAAATATATGAATTTTTGGTTGCAAGACCAGTAGCTTCTCATGAATTCGTGGCTGTCAGGTCATCTCTACAGTATACATGACTACGTAGTGAGCGAGCTACAAAGTATACATGATCACGTGATATCTACAGTGCAACCGTTGATTAATGCCAACATAAGTAAACACACTGGTGACCTCTGATGACCCAGAGGTCATAACAGTCTTGACACGAGTCAACGTTTTCATTCTTAAAATAACAGGAGTCTTGTATTAAGACTTTTCTCATAAGTACTTGAGGGCAGTTTTCACTCCTTAATGGTTATCACTTCCTTCAGATAAAGGTTCTTAGTGTCACTTAGTGTTGAGGTGTAGGTCTATATACAACCCGTCCTCCAAATAGAACGTCGCATTTTGACATATACTCTACCTAAGGCAAAAAATTGTCGTACTAGAAAATGGTAGCGGCTCGAGACATTTTCGTATTCTCCCGTTTTCTGTTTTGGATCCTCTGGTAGGTTAGGATAATGGAACTTTAGTACGACAGTTTCTTGACGTTGGGAAACCTTAGGAGGACGGGCTGCTGTATAATACTTTGTTAGTCTTGACTAATCAGGAAGAGTCATGGTCAGTGTGTGGGGTCACCCGCTGGGGTCACGACGGTCCTCAGGTCGACCCGTACAAAGTCAATAATCTTCTTTTTACCTTAAGTTTACTTAAGTTTAAGTTCTTTTTACCTTAAATTTTAATATAGTTTCCCAAAACATAAACTCAACAACCGAACAGGTTGAATAAAGTCCAGAATAACAGATGAAACATAAAGTTACCTTAGAAGTTTGTAGCCAACTATAACAATTAGTTTGTGTAAATGATCAGACGTAACAATCAGTTGTTAAACTATCCCCTAGTGACCTGTTATAATAACTAGCCTCAATAATCAGTCTCAATATCCTGAATGAACAGCAGCTGGTATAACAACCTGAAATTATAACTTGCACTAAAATCCTACGAGAACAGCGTTTTGTAATAATAACTCACTGTAATAACCTACAATATTAGCCTGTTGTAATAATATCCCGGAGTAATAACCAATATTTTCTGTTTCTTTTTAAATTCCAATTATATCTTTTGTTCATATTCGCTTCTAATTGTTACTGAAGCCAAACTTCTGAGGTGACTTTATGTTTCATCTGTTTATGTCGGTTGCTGAGTTTATTACGTGTTTGGGGAATTTATATTAAACTGTCGACTTAAGGTAAAAGGAAGAAATTCAGGTAATGGGGTCGACCTGAGGACCGTCGGGACCCCAGCGGGTGACCCCACACACTGACCATGACTCTTCCTCATTAGTCAAGACTCACAAAGTATTATATAGCAGCCCGTCCTCCTAAGGTTTCCCAACGTCAAGAAACTGTCGTATTCATGTCCCATTATCCTAACCTACCAGAGGACCCAAAACAGAAAACGGGAGAATACGAAAATGTCTCGAGCCGCTACCATTTTCTAGCACGACAATGTTTGGCCTTAGGTAGAGTATACGTCAAAATGCGACGTTCTATTTGGAGGACGGGTTGTATATAGACCTTCACCTCAACACTAAGTGACACTAAGAACCTTTATCTGAAGGAAGTGATAACCATTAAGGAGTGAAAACTGCCCTCAAGTACTTATGAGAAAAGACTTAATACAAGACTCCTGTTATTTTAAGAATGAAAACGTTGACTCGTGTCAAGACTGTTATGACCTCTGGGTCATCAGAGGTCACCAGTGTGTTTACTTATGTTGGCATTAATCAACGGTTGCACTGTAGATATCACGTGATCATGTATACTCTGTAGCTCACTTACAACGTTGTCATTATATACTTTAGAGCTGACCTGACAGCCCCGTGGTCATGAGAAGCTGCTGGTCTTGCCACCAAAAGTCATGTATACTCTGGAGATATGAACCTAGTTACGATGTTGTCAAGTATACTGCAAAGCTGCTTGTCTGAAAACTACATTGTTTTGTACACAGCGAAGCTGGCATGTCTGGCAACCACGAAGTTCTCAATATTGTGGAACTGCTTGTCTGGTAAACCAAGAGGTCAGGTACACTGTGATGTTGGTTTACCTGGCAACCACATGTTCATGTAACCTGTAGAAGCACTCGTCTGGCAGTCACATTCTCAGGTATACTGTGGAGTTGTCAGTCTAACAACCTGCGAACATAACCAGACCTTATAACGTGTTCCTTTAACATAACTAAGAACTAGAAGTTTAACTAGCAGTATTTATATGCTTAAAATAACTTAGAGTAATAACCTTCCGAAATAATCTTCCTCAAGATAAATATATGTTATTGTAACCTATTTTTATTTGTTATTGAATAAGAAATAATATTTTCATTAGAGATATTATGAAGACAAATTATAACCTGACATAATGTTGCATCATGTTACACAATGTTGCAGCTCCTTGTGTCTATTTTAAAACTAATTACATTAATTGGGGATTTATATTAAAAGTGTGAATAAAGTAAAATAAAATCTTAATAATCAGCTGTAATAAACTGCAGTATTATCCTGCTGTAATAACCACTCGTAGTGATCTCAGGTAATTATCATCTGTAAAGAATAACAGCAAAAACCTGCAGTAATAACAGGAAGTAATTAACATTTGCAAACGTTTGTTATAATAACTCGCCTTAATAACCAACAGAAATAACACATCATATTAACATGACGAAATAGCGGTCAGAGATTACACGAATGATTCCAGGTATTATTGATCCTAAATTATAAAACACAAAAAACATGCTGTAACACCCTGTATAACTAGTTCCTCCTAATTTCCTGTCCCAATAACCCGTCTTAACTAGCCTAATAACCTTTTTGTAATAACCTGATGTATTAACCAACCACAACATTCTGTGTAAATGATCAGACGTAACAATCAGTTGTTAAACTATCACTGGTGTTTATAGAAGCTCATCTATAATCGTCTCAATATCCTGAATGAACAGCAAGCTGGTATAACCACCTGCAATTATAACTTGCACTGAAAACTTAGGAGAATAGACAGTTGTAATAATTACTCACAGTAATAACCTACAATAATAGCCTGTTGTAATAATATCCCAGTGTTATAATTTATAAGTTCAGATTTTTAAACCCCAATTATATATTTTGTTCTTTGTCACTTTTAATTGTTACTGAAGACAAACTTCTGAGGTGACTTTATGTTTCATCAGTTTATGTCGGTTGTTAAGTTTATTACGTGTTTGGGGAATTTATATTATTATATATTACGTTGATTTAACGTAAAAAGGAAGAACTGTCATGGGATGGGGTCGACCTGAGGACCGTCGTGACCCCAGCGGGTGACCCCACACACTGATCATGACTCTTCCTTATTAATAAAGTCCTCAACCCGGTAATTTATATTAATAGTTTGAATAAAGAAAAATAACCTTAATAAACAACTGAAGGAAACTTCAGTATTATTCTGCTGTAATAACCCTCTCGTTGTGATCTCAGGAAATTAACAACTGTGAATAATAGCATCAAATACCTGCAATAATAACCTGCAGTAATAACCGGAATCAATAACCGGAAGTAATATACGGAAGTAATATCCTGCAAATGTTTGACATAATAACTCGACTCAAACCATCTTCAGTAATAACTCATCATAATAACCTGGCGCAATAACGTACAGAAATAGCATCAAAGTTATTTTGCACATAATATCTAATCTCGTAATATTAAATAATATCAGGTAATAAAAACTATAAAACACAAAAACATGTTGTAACACCCTGTATAACAACTTCCTCATAACTCCTCGCCCTAATAACCTGCCTTAATATTCTCCCGTAATAAATTTGTCTTAATAACCCGGTGTAATAACCAGCCACAATAACCAACTTGTGTAAATGATCAGACTTAACAAACAGTTGTTAAATATTCCCTAGTAACCTGTTATAATATCCCGCCTCACTAATTAACAACAACGTCAATAAACAGCAAGCTTGAATAATAACAACCTGTCCTTATAACCTCACTAAAACATTACAATAATAGACTGTTGTAGTAATAACATGCAGTAATTACCTAGAATAATAGTCTGTTGTAACAATAATCCACAGTATTAACCAACAATTATAGCCTGCTGTAATAATAATAACCCTTAGTAATAGGCTACAATAATAGCCTCTTCTAATAATAACCCTCAATAATAACCTACTTTAAAATCCAGTTATAATAATAACTGGCAATAACAACATTCAATAAGAGCCTGTTGTAATAATAACCCATAGTAATAACCTACAATAATAGCTTGTTGTAATAATATCCCTTAGTAAAACTCTTCAAACAATAACCTGGAGAAATAACATACAATAATAACCTGTTGTAATAATAACTTCAATAATCAGGTACAATAATTGCCTGTTGTAAAAATAACCCTTAGTAATAACCTATAGTATTAGCCAGTTGTAATAATAACCCACAGAAATTTCGCAATAAAATATTGTGTTAAGTATTATTTAAGCGCCAGTTATATCTTTTGTTTTCAGTCGCTTCTGATTGTTATTAAAGTGACCTCAGAAGCCAAACTTCTGAGGTGACTTTATGTTTCATCTGCTGTTCAGGACTTTATTCAACATTTTCGGTTGCTGAGCTTATTATGTGTTTAGAGAATTTATTAAAATGTTGACTAAAGGTAAAAGGAAAGTCATCAATTATCTGGGGTCGACCTGAGTACTGTCGTGACCCCAGCGGGTGACCCCAGACACTGACCATGACTCTTCCTAATTAATAGAGCACTCAAATCAGTATTTTATTGACCAGTATTTTATTGGCCTGAACAACCAAATAATTCACCACAATAGCCAACCGTATTAAACCACCACAAAAAACCACAATTATAATCCACCACAATTTCCTTCTAAAATAATCCTCCACAATATCCCTCCAAAACAATCGACAACAATAACCCTATTCAATAATTCACGAGAATAATCCACCAGAATAATCAACCTCGATAACCCTCTATAATAATCCAACACAAAATCCCTCTAAAAAATCCACCACAATAATCCTACATAATTATTCACCTCAATATCCCTTTAATATTTATCCATTTCAATAAACCTCCAAAACAATCGATCAAACCACCTTCCATAATAATCAACCACAATAACCCTATCTAAAAATCTTCCTAAAAAAAGTTTAATCGACCACGATAACATTATATAATAATCCAATACAAGAGCCTACAAAATAATCCACTATCCACACAATAATCCACTACAATAACACTATATAATAATCCACCACAATAACACTATATAATAATCCACCACAATAATCATCTATAATAATCCATGACAATTTTCATCTATAATAATCAACCACAATAACACTTAATAACAACCCACAACAATAACCCTCCATAATAATCCACAACAATAACGCTCCATAACAATTCACTACAATAAACCTCCATAGTAATCCACTATAATAATCCTTCATAAAAATCCACAACAATAACCACCATAATAACCTACAACAATAACCCTCCAAAATAATCAACCACAGAAACCTTCAATAATAATCAACTAATTACCCTACGTAATAGTCCACCACAATAACCCTTCAAAATATTCTATTACAATAACCCTCCATAATAATGCACCACAATAACCCTCTGTGATATTCCACCACAATGACCCTCAATAATAATTTAACACAATAATCATCTATAATAATCCTCTACAATAACCCTCAATAATAATCCACCACAATAACCCTACGTAATAATCCATCACAATATCCTTTCATATTAATCTACAAAAATAACCCTCCATAATATTCCACCAAAATACCCCTCCATAATAATCCATGACAGAAACCCTCCATAATAATCCACCACAATAACCCTCCATAATAATCCACAACAATAACCCACCATAACAATCCACTACAATAACCCTCCATAGTAAGCCATCACAATAACCCCTCACAATAATGAGTTTTGAGAATATTATATATATGAGACTGAGATAAAGATCTACATTAAGCAAGGATATATATTGGCTCCTTTTAAAAGTAACAAAGGTTAGGGAAAAGGGGCAGAGAATTCATTTAGAATAAGAACTAGTTTCTGAAGAGCCGTGTGACATCATCCCAGTTATAGGAACATCCAAGCTTGGATGTTCCAAGCTCCAAGACAACACTGGCGAGTTCACCTTTTACGTGGGGCCAGTCCACCCACACAGTTTCACGACGTGCCTACACCCCACCATCGCTCTCCAGCTTCTCACTATCAGAGGACTTCAGCAACACGCTGGCAGGGGTCTCAAGCAACCATATACAAGGATAGAGAACACCCTGACAGAAGCCTCTAGCAGCTTGCTAGCAGCACTTCACAGCAGCACTTAGGAATAACATTCCGAAATATTATTTCCCAAGAGAAATATATGTTATTGCAACCCGTTTCTATTTTTTATTGAATAAGGTATAATATTTTCCATGTGCGATATTATGAGAAAATTTGTATTCTGGCAATATGTTGCATCATGTTGCAGCTCTTTGAGTCTATTTTATAATTTATTACGTTAATTTGGGATTTATATTAAAAGCCTAAATAAAGTAAGGAAAAACAATCATATTTATCAGCCTTAAGGAACTTCATTATTATCTTACTGTAATAACCGCTCGTTGTAATCTCAGGAAGTTACCATCTACAAAGAGTAACAACATTAACTTGTAATAATAACCGGAAGTAATAACCCTTTGCAAAAGTTAGCCATAATAACTCGCCTTAATAATCTGCAGTAATAACACATCATAATAGCATGACGTAAATGTGTGTAGAAATAACACGAATAATTCCAGGTAATATCCATCACAAATTATTAAACACAAAAACATGCTGTAACACCCTGTATAACTAGCTCCTCATAATTCTCCACCTCAATAACCAATCTTAACTATACTAATAACCTTTTCGTTATAGTCTGATGTAATAACCAAACACTACAATAAATTTATTTATATGATCAGACGTAACTATCAGTTGTTAAACTATCCTTAGTGGTCCTGTTATAATAACCCGTATCACAATTCAGCATCAATATCAATAAACAGCAAGCTGAAATAACAACTTGCTCCTATAACCGGCACTCTAACTCTCCAATAATAGCCTGTTGTGATAATAACTTGCAATAATAACCTACAGCTAAAGCCTGTTGTAATATTAGCTTTCAGAAATAACCTACAATATTTTCCTGTTGTAATAATAACAATGAAATGACTTTTTTATGAGTTATAGCAAATATAGCGATATATTCTTGTATACCTTAAGTTTTGATAAGTACTCTCCTGTGGAGAATGTTGTATATATTTAGGTATTGTATGTATTAGACTTTAATAATTGTGTTTTGAGCTTCTGATATGTGAAGGAGGAAAGTTGGGGTGACTTGCCATAGTGGTAACAATGTCGTTCTCGGCCGGCTCGGCTCTTGGCAAGTCACTACCCTCTTGATTTACCAGACTGGCGGACGTGAGACGTCCAGCTCTTGAGTTGTGGTGTATTTTGTTGTTTATTGATTACTAATGTATATATAAGAGTAATGCTGTTCGTATAGTGGATCAGGCTACCGAGGTACATCGAGGTACGAGGTCAGGTGGTAGGTGATTTTGTGTTGAGATGGGTATGTGAGGATCATTGGTGCTTGTTATTGTGTTGTAGTACGTTACTGATTCCTCACCCACTACTTATTAATGTATGACTCCACCAACCTGTTACTTGGGTTAGTGTACCACTGCGCCGGGATGGTGTCTGGTGTCAGCTAGTCCCAAGTGTGTGCAGTTAATGTCTGTTACTGATTTCGATAGCTGTGTTTAGGTTCCCTGAGGTGATTACGAGAGCTGTGTTAAGCTCCTTGAGGTGATTAGAGTATCAGTTGTATACTAGTTGTATATCTGTTGAATATAGTGAACTTCAGTTTCTCATTGTTTTACGGTGACCAGTTTATATGTCCCAGTAAACTGGTGTTGTTTTAATCAGCCTTTTTCACTTAACCTTAGACACTTATTGAAACTTGGCCAGGCTATGATGGTGGGCCAGGCTATGATGGTTGGCCAGGCTATGATGGTTGGCCAGGCTATGATGGTTGGCCAGGCTATGATGGTTGGCCAGGCTATGATGGTTGGCCAGGCTATGATGGTTGGCCAGCGAAGCTGTGGATCATGAGGTCATGACACCACCTACGAGGGCTGCATAAATGTGCATGAGTGAGTGGATAGGAGAGGTAGACATACCTGTAAGTACAAGATTTTTTTCTTTATTATTGTGTCTGTCTGTGTGTTGATCTGAGTGGTCAACCACAGTTCTCACCTTCTCAATACCTGACACAGTATAGGTGGAGATCGAGACACCTGACGGTGTATGTGTGTTTATCTGTGTGGTACCACGACATTACACTCGTCTGTGAATGTGAATCTCACATACACCACACATTTAGTTATTGTGTGACATAATTATTGTGCATGATTATTGCCTGTCCCAGTAACAGTGCCATTGTTGAATTATAATGCATCATCATTGCCCGAGTATCCTGTTGGAACTCCTGTGACCACACCGGAAGTTAGGCTTGCTGTATTAATGATTGGCTGTCTATTGTGTTAAGTTAGGTGTTTCTCCACGAGTGGATCAGAATCGATTAGTCAGACGTCAAGAGTCTCGCTAATGCAACCATAGCCTTTCTGACGCCAATCTAAAGTAATTCAAGCACCCATTGTATTAGTGGTTAAGTCTGTTAATAAACTATTGTTAAGCTTTATGCGGTGTTTCTGTTAAACCACTTCTGAATACTGCCAACTATTACTTAAGCCTCACGAGTCTTCAACACCGAGTTGCCTATTATTCATTAATCTATATATGTGATGGAGTCCCTTAAAGGGTTTCAAGCATTGAGGAGAAGAACCCTGGGGAAGGTGTGCGCATCTGACTCGACTTTAGGAAGTTTAACTCCATCATAGAATATGATGCTGAACCAATGTTCAATCAAAATGAGATCTTAAATGACCTTTAAAGAGTTTCAAGCATTCAGGAGATTCCAACGACCAATTAGGATCAGAACCAGGCGAGGCCAGTCTGAGAAGAGACCCTCAAGGACTCTTACTCAACTATGCTCCCAGGCCCTGTACGCTTGCTCTCGTATTTTCTCTGCTGGATTCCGACAGCTTCGTGAAGCGTCTGCCACATGTACATTGGTAACGTATGCATTGTAGTCGGGAAAGCAAAGTAGAAAACCCCACACACAGGCTGGTTGTTGTGACTGTTTACACCAGGCTATTAGGGAGAGGTTATTCAGGAAGTTATTACCTGAGGATATTAAGGCAGGTTATTGGGGTGTGGAGTTATGAGGAAGTTGTTATACAGGGTGTTACAACATGTTTTTGTGTTTTATAATTCCTGCAAGATATTACTTGTGGAAAAAACTTTGATGTTATTTATGTGCGTTATTTCGTCAGGTTATTATAATGCGTTATTACTGGAGAATATTAGGGCGAGTTATTATGTCAAACTTTAACAGAAGGTTATTACTTCAGTTTAATACTTCCGGTTATTACTGCTGGTATATGCTGCAATTATTTACATTTGGTAATTAACGATTATTTTTCTTTATTGAAAATATTATTGAAAATTCCTAACACACGTAATTTATACTCCTCACCTGAGGTGTAAAAATTACTGAGTTGAGGACTTTATTAATAATGGAGAGTCATGGTCAGTGTGTGGGGTCACCCGCTGGGGTCACGACGGTCCTCAGGTCAGTGTGTGGGGTCACCCGCTGGGGTCACGACGGTCCTCAGGTCAGTGTGTGGGGTCACCCGCTGGGGTCACGACGGTCCTCAGGTCAGTGTGTGGGGTCACCCGCTGGGGTCACGACGGTCCTCAGGTCAGTGTGTGGGGTCACCCGCTGGGGTCTTGACGGTTCCCAGGTTGACCCCATGCAACTTAGCAACCTTCCTTTTACCTTAAGTCAACAATTTGTTATAATTCCCCAAACACGTAATAAACTCAGCAACCGACATAAACAGATGAAACATAAAGTCACCTCAGAAGTTTGGCTTCAATAACTATTAAAAGCGACTAAGAACAAAATATACAATTGGGTTTTAAGAAGAAACTGAACATATAGGTTATTACTCTGGGATAATATTACAACATGCTATGATTGTAGATGATTAGTGTGAGTTATTATTACAACAGGCTATTCTCGTACGTTTTTAAATCGTTATAATATCAGGTTGTTAAACCAGCGAGCTTTTTTTCCCAGATATTGAGACTGATTATTGCGGCGGGTTATTATAACAGGTGACTGGGGGATAGTTTAACAACTGATTGTTACGTTTGATCATTTACACAAACTGATTGTTGTGGTTGGTTATTACATCAGGTTATTACAAAAATGTTATTAGGCTAGTTAAGACGGGTTATTGGGATGGGAAATTAGAAGGAACTAGTTATACAGGGTGTTACAGCATGTTTTTGTGTTTTATAATTTGAGCTGAATATTACCTGGAAAAAATTCGTGAAATCTCTGACCGCAATTTCGTCATGCTAATATGTGTTATTTCTGTAAGTTATTAAGGCGAGTTATTATAACCAACTTTTGCAAAAGTTAATTACTTCCGGTTATTACTGCAGGTTTTTGATGTTATTCTTTAGAGATGGTAATTACCTGAGATCACTACGAGCGGTTATTACAGCAGGATAATACTGCAGTTTCTTACAGCTGATTATTAAGATTTTATTTTATTTCATTCAGATTTTTAATATGAATCCCAAATTAATGTAATTAGTTTTAAAATAGACACAAGGAGCTGCAACATTGTGTAACATGATGTCAGGATATAGTTTGTCTTCATAATATCTCTAATGAAAATATTATTCCTTATTCAATAACAAATAAAAACAGGTTACAATAGCATATATTTCTCTTAAGAAAGAATATTTTGGAAGGTTATTACTGTAAGTTATTTTAGCATATAATTTCTGCTGGTTATAACTTCTAGTTATTAGCTGTGTTATAGGAACAGGTTATAAGGTCTGGTTATGTTCGCAGGTTGTTAGACTGACAACTCCACAGTATACCTGAGAATGTGACTGCCAGACGAGTGCTTCTACAGGTTATATGAACATGTGGTTGCCAGGTAAACCAACATCACAGTGTACCTGACCTCTTGGTTTACCAGACAAGCAGTTCCACAATATTGAGAACTTCGTGGTTGCCAGACATGCCAGCTTCGCTGGGTACAAAACAATGTAGTTTTCAGACAAGCAGCTTTGCAGTATACATGACATCGTTACTTGGTTAATATCTCCAGCGTACACATTACCACCTCGTTCTCTGACAATCCAATTATACAAAATATAGGACCGTTAGGTTGCAAGACCAGAAGCGTCTCATGACCAAGTGGCTGTCAGGTCAGCTCTACAGTTTACATGACCACATGGATATCAAATCAGCTCAACAGTATACATGACCATGTGGCTGTCAGGGCACCTCTACAGTATACATGACTACGTGGTAAGCGAGCAACAAAGTATACATGATCACGTGATATCTACAGTGCAACCGTTGATTAATGCCAACATAAGTAAGCACACTGGTGACCTCTGATGACCCAGAGGTCATAACTGTCTTGACACGAGTCAACGTTTTCATTATTAAAATAACAGGAGTCTTGTATTAAGACTTTTCTCATAAGTACTTGAGGGCAGTTTTCACTCCTTAATGGTTATCACTTCCTTCAGATAAAGGTTCTTAGTGTCACTTAGTGTTGAGGTGTAGGTCTATATACAACCCGTCCTCCAAATAGAACGTCGCATTTTGACGTATACTCTACCTAAGGCAAAAAATTGTCGTACTAGAAAATGGTAGCGGCTCGAGACATTTTCGTATTCTCCCGTTTTCTGTTTTGGATCCTCTGGTAGGTTAGGATAATGGAACTTTAGTACGACAGTTTCTTGACGTTGGGAAACCTTAGGAGGACGGGCTGCTGTATAATACTTTGTGAGTCTTGACTAATCAGGAAGAGTCATGGTCAGTGTGTGGGGTCACCCGCTGGGGTCACGACGGTCCTCAGGTCGACCTGACGTTACTTGACTCTTCCTTTTATCTTAAGTCAACATTTTAATATAATTTCCCAAAACACGTAATAAACTCAACAACCGAACGTGTTGAATAAAGTCCTGAACAACAGATGAAACATAAAGTCACCTCAGAAGTTTGGCTTCAATAACATTTAAAAGCGACTAGGAACAAAAGATATAACTGCGGTTTAAATGATACTTAATATAATATTTTATTGCGAAATATCTACGAGTTATTACAACAAGCTATTATTGGTGGGTTTTAGTGCAGAATGTAAGACCAGGTTGTTATTTTGGCTTGCTCTTTATTGATATTGATGTTGATTAGTGAAGCGGGTTATTATAACAGGTCACTTGGGAAGTTTTAACAACTGGTTGTTACGTGTGATCATTTACACAGGTTGGTTGTTGTGGCTGGTTACACCAGGCTATTAGGGAGAGGTTATGTCGGAAAGTTATTACGTGAGGATATTAAAGCAAATTATTGGGACACGGAGTTAAGAGGAAGTTGTTATACTTGTTATACAGGGTGTTACAACATGTTTGGTATTTTATAATTTCTGCAAGATACTACATGCTGAAATAACTTTCATGTTATTTCTGTGCTTATTGCGTCAGATTATTATGATGTGTTATTACTGGAGATTATTAGTGCGAGTTATTATGTCAAACTTTAACAGAAGGTTATTATTCTGTTATTATTCTTACGGTTATTACTCCAGGTAGTTGCTGCTATTATTTTAAATTAGTAATTACCTGAGATCACTACGAGTGGTTATTACAGAAGGATAATACTGCAGTTTCCTACGGATGATAATTAAGATTGGTTATTTGTATTTATTCAAACAACTAATATAAATTCCTAACACACGTAATATATACACCTCACCTGAGGTGTATAAATTACTGGATTGAGGACTTTATTAATAAGGAAAAGTCATGGTCAGTGGGTGGGGTCACCCGCTGGGGTCACGCCTCTCCTCAGGTCGACCCCATACGCTTACTGCACTTTCTTTTACCTTAAGTCAACATTTGGATACAAGTTCCTCAAACACATTAAGAACTCAGCAACCAAATCAAACAGATGAAATATAAAGTCAAATCTGATGTAATGATTCAAATATTTGATCTTTCGTCAAGTAGTTAGAAATATGAACTATTTAGTGTTTTCAGAGTTCCAATAAATAAAGCTGAACATTAAGCTAAAATCTGGGCTGCCTCTGAAGAAGCATTTAGTGAAAGCTACAGTGTCTAATTCACTGAGATCATTAGTTGAATGGTGCCAGGCCTGTCACTATAGCAAGTTCGTGGACTAGCTGTGTATAGGAGCTAGGTATGGTGCAGGCTATAGGCACTATACCTATAGCATGCACTACACCTATAATGCACAGGCACTATAGGAAGCTGGGTAGACTAGCTGAATATAGCCGCTGTGTATGGTGCCAGGCCTGTCACTGTAGCAAGCCGGATAGACCAGCTGTATATAGGCGCTGGGTATTGTGTCAGGCCTGTCACTATAGCAAGCCGGGTGGCCACCTTATATAGGTGCCTGGTTATGGTGCTAGGCCTTGTCACTATAGCAAGCTGGGTGGCCCAGTTGTATGAATGTTCCTGGATTTGGTGCCAGGCCTGTCACTATAGCAAGTTGTGTGGCATATCTGCATGTAGGTCCCTGGATTCGGTGCCAGGTCTATCACTAAAGCAAGCTGGGTGTCGCAGCTGTATATGGATATGGTGCCACACCTGTCACTATAGCAAGCTGGGATGCCCAGCTGAATACGGGTACCTGAGTATGGTGCCTGGCCTTGTCACTATAGTCAGTGAGGCACAGTCAGTCACAGTGAGAAGGTGTGTAAGCTGAGCTTCAATTGTGCTATCATAGTAATAATGGAAGGTGTAGTGAAGGAATTGATGAATCTATGAGGAGCTCTGAGGACAGAGTTGGATTCCTTATGGGAGGAGCTACGACAGCTGAAACAACGTCAAGAAGAAAAAAAAGACCAGTATTAAAAAGACCTCACCTTGGAATGTCGCAAAGACAAGGGTCTTTGTTGTGATGACTCTGGCAAGTCCGCTTACCGATGTACTAAAAACTTTAAACTCATTCACCGTACTGAAGACGAGTGTTGTAGAGAGCTTGCAGTTCGCTCGAAAGGCAAGGCATCGAAGGAAGCCCTGGTCCCTCAAGCTGCTCTCAAAGTAGAGGAAGTACCTAAGCGAATTTTGGTTGTGGGAGATTCCCAGGTGAGATATTTGGATAGAGATTTTTGTGCCAGAGATAGGAGGAACTGGTTAAGGGTTTGCTATCCGGGAGGAAGGATTGGTGATATAGTAAACAACATGAATGACATTTTGGCTGGAAATGGGAACAAACTCATTATTTGTATCAGAGCAGGTGGAAATGATGTAGGACAAGTTCGGAGTGAGGCACCGATGCAGAGCTTTAAGACAACCATAAAATTAGTTAGGAATAAGGGAGGAATCCCGATCATATGTGACATTCTTCCAAGAAAGAGAGTTGGAAATGTATGGTTGTCGGGGGCACTTGGTGTCAATTGCCGGCTGGACAAATCTTTTAAATCAAATGCAATAGCATTCATTGGTAACTGTGAATACTTTTATGAAAAACTCACATGTATACTCGGGATCTTAAATGATATGGTGGAAGTGCTGATAATCAAAATAGAGATCCTAAATGTAGTTATTGTCCTTGTATATAAGTCACCGGAGGCAAACCCTCAGCAGTTTAAAGACCAACTAATGAAAATAGAACACTGCTTGAAAAACCTCACAAATCCAGCCCCGAACATCATCCTGCTTGGGGACTTCAACCTACGGCACCTGAAATGGAAGCACCTGGCTAATACAGTAATATCAGAAAGAATACCAGGAAGTAGCCTAAATGAACAGGCACATGCAAATGACCTACTACGGATGTGCGACAGGTTTGCCTTAAACCAGCATATAGTAGAACCAACTAGGAAGGAGAACACGCTGGACCTCATTTTTACCATTTTAATAATGATGAATTGATCAGGAACATAATGATTACAAATACCTGTTACTCAGATCACAACTTAATTGAAGTTCTGACAACCATGGGGAATAGACCTTCAAACCCAGTCCAGATTCCCGGTGGAGTAAATTTCAACAAATTCAACTTGAATAATAAACAGATAAACTGGGAGCAAATAAACCAGGACTTCACAGAAATAAGCTGGGAAGAACAGCTAGAAAATGCAAACCTGAACCAGTGTCTGGAAAAAAATAAGCTCAGTAGCACTAGAAATATGTTCAAACCGCATACCCCTAAGAAAAAAAGAGAAAGAGATGCAGATTGGAACGGGAACGTCGTTCCCTATATAGGCGAAGAAAACGAATCGCGGAACAACTTGAGAGTCGCACCCTATCTCAAGAACGGCAAAGAAGGTTAGGTAGAGAAATAGAAACAATTGAACTCAAGCTACAAGAATCATACAAAACCCAGGAGAGGCAAAGAGAGCAAAAGGCCATCAGTGAAATAGAGAGAAATCCGAAATATTTTTCTCCTATGTAAAATCAAGATAAAAAATCACATCTAGTATCAGGCCCCTGCGAAAGGGAGATGGAACTTTCACCGATGACAACAAAGAAATGAGCGAGTTACTGAGGAAGCAGTACGACTCTGTTTTTAGCGAGCCACTAAATGCACTAAAGATTGATAACCCAAATTAATTTTTCATTAATATGATACCAATATCAAATCATATATCAGACGTCACCCTATCCCCACTGGATTTTGAAGAAGCCATAAACAGTATGCCTATGCACTCTGCACCAGGCCCGGATTCTTGGAACTCCATACTCATCAAAAATTGTAAAAAACCACTATCGCAGGCCCTTCACATTCTGTGAAGACAAAGCCTAGATACTGGCGTTATCCCTGATATACTAAAAACAGCACAGATAGCACCGCTCCATAAAGGAGGAAATAAGGCAGAGGCAAAAAATTACAGACCGATAGCACTAACATCGCACATCATAAAAAATTTTGAGAGAGTGCTAAGAAGTAAGATCACAAAATACATGGAATCACAGCATCTCCATAACCCCGGACATCATGGTCTCAGAACAGGGCGCTCTTGCCTGTCGCAGTTGCTGGACCACTATGATATGGCATTAGATGCTATGGAAGACAAACAAAACGCTGATGTAATTTACACAGATTTCGCAAAAGCTTTTGATAAATGTGACCATGGTGTAATTGCACATAAAATGCGTTCAAAAAGAATTACCGGAAAAATAGGCAGATGGATCTACAATTTCCTGACTAACAGAACCCAATGTGTAATAGTCAACAAAATAAAATCCAGCCCATCAACCGTGAAGAGCTCAGTCCCCCAGGGTACTGTGCTTGCTCCACAACTTTTTCTCATCCTCATATCGGAAATAGACAAGAACACAACCTGTATCATCCTCTGCAGATGATACTAGGATCTTTATGAGAGTTGGCAACATAGAGGACACGGCAAACCTCCAATCAGATGTAGATCAGGTCTTTCTATGGGCTACAGAAAATAATATGGTGTTTAACGAAGATAAGTTCCAGCTATTGCACTACGGAAAAAATGAAAATATAAAAACGGAAACCACGTACAAAACTCAGGCAAATCATAACATAGAACGAAAAGGCAATGTAAAGGATCTGGGTGTACTCATGTCGGAAGACCTTACCTTTAAAGAACACAATAAAGTAGCCGTCACAACTGCAAGAAAATGACTGGTTGGATAAGAAGAACTTTTCACACTAGAGATGCTGTACCGATGATGATACCTTTCAAAACGCTTGTGCTCTCTAGAGTGGAGTACTGCTGCACAACGACAGCCCCTTTCAAAGCTGGAGAAATTGCTGACCTGGAGAGCGTGCAGAGATCCTTTACTGCTAGAATTCACTCAGTAAAACATCTAAACTACTGGGACCGACTAAAGAGCCTAAATCTGTACTCCCTTGAGCGCAGGCGGGAGAGATACATAATAATCTATTTGTGGAAAATAATTGAGGGGCTGGTCCCAAACCTGCACACAGAAATAACATCAGACGAGACCAGAAGACATGGCAGGATGTGCAGAATACCCCCGTTGAAAAGCAGAGGGGCAACAGGTACTCTGAGAGAGAACTCTATCAACATCAGAGGCCCGAGACTGTTCAACACGCTTCCACTACACATAAGGGACATAACTGGCGAACCCCTCAGTGTTCAAGAGAGAACTGGATAAGCACCTCCAAAGAATACCAAATCAACCAGGCTGTGACTCATACGTCAGGCTGCGAGCAGCCGCGTCCAACAGCCTGGTTGATCAGTCCAGCAACCAGGAGGCCTGGTCGACGACCGGTCCGCGGGGACGCTAAGCCCAGGAAGCACCTCAAGGTACGGTAAGGGATGAGGTGCATTTATCTAGGGCTGGGGTTGTTGCTGTTGCCAACTCATTATACTCTGTGGTTGGAGGGGTTTGTTTGGATTTAAACTATTAGTAGATAGTGGTATGGGAACTGATATGCAGAAAGGAGCCAATAAACGTATGTGTTTGTGGGGGGAAAAAATGACAAAATGAACAGGGAAGGAGGAGCGCCTCAAAATAGAAATACACTTAAGGTATATTACACGAACAGTAGGAGTCTAAGAAACAAAATAAACGATTTAAATGCTCTTGTTTGCACAGAAACAATATATATTATTGCACTTACCAAAACATGGATGAATGTAGAAAACAGAGAACTATTAGCTGAATATCAAATAAAGGGATTTAAACTATTTTACATAGATAGATATATTAGACGAAGAGGGAGGGAGTAGCCATATATGTTAGGGAACATTTGAAAAGTAGGTTCAACGAGGGAATCAAAACTGAGCCACACACAGAAACTATTTGGCTAGAATTAAACGAAAAAGCTAAAAATCTTATAATAGGAGTTATATACAGGCCACCAAACTTAGACATTGAAAGCAAAGCACCTATGGGATGAAATATCTAGAGCATTTAGGTCAAACAGTATTTTTCTCATGGGTGACTTTAATTTTAGTGGAATAAACTAGCTTAACAGAACAGTGAATAATGAAGCAGAAGATTTTCTTGAATTAATTGATGATTTGCTCCCTTAAGCAACACATTAATGAACCAATGCATGGAAATAAAGTTTTAGATTTAGTGTTAACTAACAAGGAAGTACAAATTAATGACATCAAAATATGAAGTGAGCTAAGGAACAGTGATCACAAAAAAAACAGATTTAGCATACAATGAAATAGATTTGTAGGAGAAAACTCTGTTAAAGGGGCCAGATTTTCGAAAAGCTGATTTTAATGGCGTAAGAAGTTTTTTGGGTGAAATAGATTGGAAAGTCACTTCCTTCAAATAGAGGTTCTTAGTGTCACTTAGTGTTGAGGTGAAGGTCTATATACAACCCGTCCTTCAAATAGAACATCGCATTTTGACGTATACTCTACCTAAGGCCAAAAATTGTCGCACTAGAAAATTTTAGCAGCTCGCGAAATTTTCATACTGTCCCTTTCTCTATTTTTTGTCCTCTGGCAGGTTAGAATAATGGGACTTTAATACAACAGTTTCTTGAGGTTCGGAAACCTTAGGAGGACGGGTTGCTATATAATACTTTGTGAGTCTTGACTAATGAGGAAGAGTCATGGTCAGTGTGTGGGGTCACCCGCTGGGGTCCCGACGGTCCTCAGGTCTGCCTCATAGAAACACTTACCTTCCTTTTATCTTAAGTCAACATTTTAATATAATTTCCCAAAACACGTAATAAACTCAGCAACCAAACATGTTGAATACAGTCCTGAACAACAGATGAAACTTAAAGTCACCTCCGAAGTTTGGCTTCAATAAGAATTATAAGGGACTCAGAATAAAAGATATAACTGGCGGTTTAAATGACACTTAATATATAAAGTCTACTACGGGCTCACCATAGCCCGTGCTACTTGGAACTTTTTGTTCCGAGTAGATGAATCTCATACAACAACAGATAATTAATATTGTATTTTGTTGCAAAATTTTTACGAGTTAATATTACAGCAGGCTATTATCGTGGGTCATTACTATGAGTTACTATAACAACAGGCTATTATTGAAGGTTATTAGTGATAGCTATTATTAAAACAGGCTTTTGCTGTCTGTAATTACTACAAGTTATTATCACAACAGGCCATTATTGGAAGATTTTAGTGCAAGGTTATAAGGACAGGTTGTTAGTCCGGCTTGCTGTTTATTAATATAGATGCTAATTGGAGAGGCAGATTATTATAACAGGTTACTTGGGAAGTTTATACAACTGGTTGTTAAGTCTGATCATTTACACAGGCTGGTTGTTGTACCTGGTAATTACACCAGGCTATTAGGAAAAGGTTATTTCGAAAAGTTATTACTGGAAGATATTGAGTTAGGTTTTTGTGGCGAGGATTTATAAGGAAGTTGTTATTCAGGAAGTTACAACGTGAGTTTGTGTTATATTACTTCTGCAAGATATTAGGTGCAGAAATAATTTTTATATTTTATATGCACGTTATTGCGTCGGGTTATTATTATTATGTGTTATTACTGGAGATTATTAGGGCGAATTATTATGTAAAACTTTTGCAGAAAAATATTACTTCTTGTTATTGCTGATAATCTTTACAGTTGGTTATTACCTGAGATCACTACGAGCGGTTATTAAGGCAGGATAATACTGCAGTTTCCTACAGCTGATAAATAAGATAGTTATTTTTCTTAATTAAATCTAATAATATAAATTCCTAACACATTATTTATATACCTCACTTGAGGTGTGTAAATTACTGGGTTGAGGACTTTATTAATAAGGAAGAGTCAAGGTCAGTGTGTGGGGTCACCCGCTGGGGTCACGACGGTCCTCAGGTCGATCCCACCTAACCGCGAAATTTCCTTTTACCTTAAGTCAGTATAATATAATTTCCCCAGACACGTAACAAACTCAGCAACCGACATAAACAGATGAACATAAAGTCACCTCAGAAGTTTGGCTTCAATAACAGTTAAAAGCGAATAAGAACAAAAGATATAATTGGGGTTTAACTGAACATAACTTAACATAAAGGTTATTACTCTGGGATATTATTACAACTGACTATTATTTTAGATTAATACTTCGAGTTATTACAACAGGCAATTTTGGATGGGGTTTACTTTGAGTTATTATTACAATAACGTTTCCTCTTAGATTTTTTAGTGCAAGTTATAATTGCAGGTTGTTAAACCAGCTTACTGTTCATTTAGGATATTTTGGATTTTTGGATTCATTTAGGATTTTTGACCCTAGGCGATAACAGGTCACTAGGGATAGTTTCACAACTGATTATTACCTCTGATCATTTACTCAAACTGATTGTTGTGGTTGGTTATTACTTCAGGCAATTACGTAAAGATTATTAGGCTAGATAAGACGGGTTATTGGGGCGACGAATTACGAAAGTTGGTTATACAGGGTGTTGCAGCATGCTTTGTGCTGAATTTTACCGAGAATTATCCATGTTATTGCTGCACGTTATTGAGTCATATTATTATGGTGTGTTATTACTGAAGATTATTAATAAGGCGAGTTATTATGGCAAACTTTTGCAGGTTATTACTTCCGGTTATTGCTGCTATTCTGCACAGTTGGTAATTACCTGATAATCACTACGAGCAGTTATTACAGCAGGATAATAATATAGTTTCTTACAGGTGATAATTATGAAAGTTATTTTTATTTATTAAAACAATTAATATAAATTTCTAACACACTTAATAAATTTAAAAACAGACACAAGAAACGGCATCATGATGCAACATGATGTCAGGTTACAATTTGTACTCATAATATCTCATATCTCACATGGAATTTTTTTTTCGTTATTGAATAACAAATAAAAACGGGTTACAAAACATATTTATCTTGAGAAAGATTATTTCGGAAGGTTATTAGTGCTAGTTATCATTAGAGGCTGTTATTGTAGTAATTATGATAAGCAACTTCTGCAGGCTGTTACAACAAAATATTGCCAAAGGCAAAAACATCAAGAATTTTACAAGTTATTTGGTCAGATAATTACTGCTGGTTAAAATTTCTAGTTATTAGATATGTTATAGTAACAGGTTATAAGGTCTGGTTATGTTCGCAGGTTGTTAGACTGACAACCCCACAGTATACCTGAGAATGTGACTGCCAGACGAGGGCTTCTACAGGTTACATGAACATGTGGTTGCCAGGTAAACCAACATCACAGTGTACCTGACCTCTTGGTTTACCAGACAAGCAGTTCCACAATATTGAGAAATTCGTGGTTGCCAGACAGGTCACTAGGGGATAGTTTAACAACTGATTGTTACGTCTGATCATTTTCACAAACTAATTGTTGTATTTGGTTATTATGTCAGGTAATTATGAAAAGGTTATTAGGCTAGTTCAATGCTATTGAAGCCAAACTTCTGAGGTGACTTTATGTTTCATCTGTTGTTCTGGACTTTATTCAACATGTTCGGTTGCTGAGTTTATGTGTTTTGGGAAATTATATTAAAATTTAAGGTAAAAAGAACTTAAACTTAAGTAAACTTAAGGTAAAAGGAAGATAATTGACTTTGTGTGGGTCGACCTGAGGACCGTCGTGACCCCAGCGGGTGACCCCACACACTGACCATGACTCTTCCTCATTAGTCAAGACTCACAAAGTATTATATAGCAGCCCGTCCTCCTAAGGTTTCCCAACGTCAAGAAACTGTCGTATTCATGTCCCATTATCCTAACCTACCAGAGGACCCAAAACAGAAAACGGGAGAATATGAAAATGTCTCGAGCCGCTACCATTTTCTAGTACGACAATTTTTTGCCTTAGGTAAAGTATACGTCAAAATGCGACGTTCTATTTGGAGGACGGGTTGTATATAGACCTTCACCTCAACACTAAGTGACACTAAGAACCTTTATCTGAAGGAAGTGATAACCATTAAGGAGTGAAAACTACCCTCAAGTACTTATGAGAAAAGTTTTAATACAAGACTCCTGTTATTTTAAGACTGAAAACGTTGACTCGTGTCAAGACTGTTATGACCTCTGGGTCATCAGAGGTCACCAGTATGTTTACTTATGTTGGCATTAATCAACGGTTGCACTGTAGATATCACGTTATCATGTATACTCTGTAGCTCACTTACCACGTAGTCATGTATACTGTAGAGCTGACCTGACAGCCACGAATTTATGTATATTGTAGAGCTAAACTGATTGCCACGAAGTCATGAGAAGCTGCTGGTCTTGCAACCAAAAATTCATATATTTTGTGGAGTTGGATTATCAGGCAACGAGATGGTCATGTATACTCTGGAGATGTTAATCTAGTAACGATGTTGTCATGTATACTCTGGAGATGTTAACCTAGTTACGATGTTGTCAAGTATACTGCAAAGCTGCTTGTCTGAAAACTACATTGTTTTGTACACAGCAAAGCTGGCATGTCTGGCAACCACGAAGTTCTCAATATTGTGGAACTGCTTGTCTGGTAAACCAAGAGGTCAGGTACACTGTGATGTTGGTTTACCTGGCAACCGCATGTTCATGTAACCTGTAGAAGCACTCGTCTGGCAGTCACATTCTCAGGTATACTGTGGAGTTGTCAGTCTAACAACCTGCGAACATAACCAGACCTTATAACCTGTTCCTTTAACATAACTAAGAACTAGAAGTTTAACTAGCAGTAATTATATGCTTAAAATAACTTAGAGTAATAACCTTCCGAAATAATCTTCCTCAAGATAAATATATGTTATTGTAACCTATTTTTATTTGTTATTGAATAAGAAATAATATTTTCATTAGAGATATTATGAAGACAAATTATAACCTGACATAATGTTGCATCATGTTACACAATGTTGTAGCTCCTTGTGTCTATTTTAAAACTAATTACATTAATTGGGGATTTATATTAAAAGTGTGAATAAAGTAAAATAAAATCTTAATAATCATCTGTAATAAACTGCAGTATTATCCTGCTGTAATAACCGCTCGTAGTGATCTCAGGTAATTATCATCTGTAAAGAATAACAGCAAAAACCTGCAGTAATAACAGGAAGTAATTAACATTTGCAAACGTTTGTTATAATAACTCGCCTTAATAACCAACAGAAATAACACATCATATTAACATGACGGAATAGCGGTCAGAGATTACACGAATGATTCCAGGTATTATTGATCCTAAATTATAAAACACAAAAAACATGCTGTAACACCCTGTATAACTAGTTCCTCCTAATTTCCTGTCCCAATAACCCGTCTTAACTAGCCTAATAACCTTTTTGTAATAACCTGATGTAATAACCAACCACAACATTCTGTGTAAATGATCAGACGTAACAATCAGTTGTTAAACTATCACTGGTGTTTATAGAAGCTCATCTATAATCGTCTCAATATCCTGAATGAACAGCAAGCTGGTATAACAACCTGCAATTATAACTTGCACTGAAAACTTAGGAGAATAGACAGTTGTAATAATTACTCACAGTAATAACCTACAATAATAGCCTGTTGTAATAATATCCCAGAGTTATAACTTATATGTTCAGATTTTTAAACCCCAATTATATATTTTGTTCTTTGTCACTTTTAATTGTTACTGAAGACAAACTTCTGAGGTGACTTTATGTTTCATCAGTTTATGTCGGTTGTTAAGTTTATTACGTGTTTGGGGAATTTATATTATTATATATTACGTTCATTTAACGTAAAAAGGAAGAACTTCTCGGGATGGGGGTCGACCTGAGGACCGTCGTGACCCCAGCGGGTGACCCCACACACTGATCATGACTCTTCCTGATTAATAAAGTCCTCAACCCGGTAATTTATATTAATAGTTTGAATAAAGAAAAATAACCTTAATAAACAACTGAAGGAAACTTCAGTATTATTCTGCTGTAATAACCCTCTCGTTGTGATCTCAGGAAATTAACAACTGTAAATAATAGCATCAAATACCTTCAATAATAACCTGCAGTAATAACGGGAATCAATAACCGGAAGTAATAAACGGAAGTAATATCCTGCAAATGTTTGACATAATAACTCGACTCAAACCATCTTCAGTAATAACTCATCATAATAACCTGGCGCAATAACGTACAGAAATAGCATAAAAGTTATTTTGCACATAATATCTAATCTCGTAATATTAAATAATATCAGGTAATAAAAACTATAAAACACAAAAACATGTTGTAACACCCTGTATAACAACTTCCTCATAACTCCTCGCCTTAGTAACCTGCCTTAATATTCTCCCGTAATAAATTTGTCTTAATAACCCGGTGTAATAACCAGCCACAATAACCAACTTGTGTAAATGATCAGACTTAACAAACAGTTGTTAAATATTCCCTAGTAACCTGTTATAATATCCCGCCTCACTAATTAACAACAACGTCAATAAACAGCAACCTTGAATAATAACAACCTGTCCTTATAACCTCACTAAAACATTACAATATTAGACTGTTGTAGTAATAACATGCAGTAATTACCTAGAATAATAGTCTGTTGTAACAATAATCCACAGTATTAGCCAACAATTATAGCCTGCTGTAATAATAATAACCCTTAGTAATAGGCTACAATAATAGCCTCTTCTAATAATAACCCTCAATAATAACCTACTTTAAAAGCCAGTTATAATAATAACTGGCAATAACATCATTCAATAAGAGCCTGTTGAAATAATAACCCATAGTAATAACCTACAATAATAGCTTGTTGTAATAATATCCCTTAGTAAAAATCTTCAAACAATAACCTGGAGAAATAACATACAATAATAACCTGTTGTAGTAATAACTTCAATAATCAGGTACAATAATTGCCTGATGTAAAAATAACCCTTAGTAATAACCTATAGTATTAGCCAGTTGTATTAATAACCCACAGAAATTTCGCAATAAAATATTGTGTTAAGTATTATTTAAGCGCCAGTTATATCTTTTGTTTTCAGTCGCTTCTGATTGTTATTAAAGTCAGCTCAGAAGCCAAACTTCTGAGGTGACTTTATGTTTCATCTGCTGTTCAGGACTTTATTCAACATTTTCGGTTGCTGAGCTTATTATGTGTTTAGAGAATTTATTAAAATGTTGACTAAAGGTAAAAGGAAAGTCATACATTTCCTGGGGTCGACCTGAGGACCGTCGTGACCCCAGCGGGTGACCCCAGACACTGACCATGACTCTTCCTAATTATTAAAGCCCTCAAATCAGTATTTTATTGACCAGTATTTTATCGGCCTGAACAACCAAATAATTCACCACAATAGCCAATCGTATTAAACTACCACAAAACCCACAATAATAATCCACCACAATATCCTTCTAAAATAATCCTCCACAATATCCCACGAAAATAATCGATAACAATAACACTCTACGATAATGCACGAGAATAATCCACCAGAATAATCAACTTCGATAACTCTCTATAATAATGCAACACAAAATCCCTCTAAAAAATCCACCCCAATAGTCACCACTATAATCCTAAACCTCAACATTACTTTAATATTTATTCATTACAATAACTCTCCAAAAATCGATCAAAACCACCTTCCATAATAATCAACCACAATAACCCTCCCTAAAATCCCAAGTTTAATCGACCATGATAACATTATATAATAATCCAATACAAGAGCCTACAAAATAATTCACCACAATAATCTGCTACAATAACACTACATAATAATCCACCACAATAATGATCCATAATAATCCACCACAATAATGATCCATAATAATCCACCACAATAACCGTCCATAATAATCCACAACAATAACCCATCATAATAATCTTCAACAATAATCCTCAAAAATAATCCACCACAACAACCCTCCATTATATTCTACCATAATAACCCTCCATAATAATCCACCACAATAACCCTCCATAATAATCCATCACAATAACCCTTCAAAATATTCCATCACAATAACCCTCAATAATAATCAACAACAAGAACCCTCAATAATAATTTACCACAATAATCCTCTATAATAATCCACCACAATAACCCTCAATAATAATCCACCACAATACCCTTCCATAATAATCCACCACAATAACCCTCAATAATAATCCACCACAATAACCCTCTGTAATAATCCACCACAATATCCTTTCATAATAATCCACCACAATAACCCCCCATAATATTCTACCACAATAACCCTCCATAATAATCCATCACAATAACCCTCCATAATAATCCACCACAATAACCCTCCCTAATACTCAACGACAATAACTCTCCATAATAATCCACCACAATAACCCTCCATAATAATCCACCACAATAACTCACCATAAAAATCCACCACAATAACCCTCCATAATAATCCACCACAATAGCCCTCCATAATAATCCACCACAATAACCCTCCATAATAATCCATCACAATAACCCTCCATAATAATCCACCACAATAACCCTCCCTAATACTCAACGACAATAACTCTCCATAATAATCCACCACAATAACCCTCCATAATAATCCACCACAATAACTCACCATAAAAATCCACCACAATAACCCTCCATAATAATCCACCACAATAACCCTCCATAATAATCCACCACAATAACCCTCCATAATAATCCACCACAATAGCCCTCCATAATAATCCACCACAATAACCCACCATAATAATCCACCACAATAACCCTCCATAATACCTACAGTTTACACGGTTACTAGTAGCTACTAAGTTTGGCGGGCGTCCTGTACGCTCTTGTTTACTTCTCTCTGCTATCTGAGCCACAACACACACAAACGGATGGTACCGTTTTCTATGAACATGACACTACGCACAATGCTAATTATAACCACAATCCTGCTATTATCACAATCCTGGTCACTAATTTCTGTAAATGAATAATTGACCACACGTTTATTTTGAAAAAGAACCTAAGAAGTCATTTGAAGATTCCTAGATTGACGAAATAATGCTGTGGTGCTGTGGACATCGTAAACAGCATTGAATCACTGATATTTGAACATTGTACCCAGTCATTATTACACTCAGGCTCTTCTATAATACTATCAAGGCTAAATAATACAAGTTATATATATATTTTGACATTATTAGGCGATACTGTGGTCACACTCTGAACAGCAGTGCTGTGCGCTCATGTTGCGAGCGCCAGCCTTGGTTGCTCACTCACTACTGAGGCTCTCACACCCGGGAATGTGGACCACGATTTTTTTTAAAGATGGCATCTGTTTACAAGAGCCCAGAGGAAGCTGATGTGAACCCCATGTAGCCGCGGGAGTTTTGAATGAAACGTGAAAAATAAAAATACCCGGAAGTGCGTTGCGCAAACCAGACGTGGGCCTGCAGGCGCGTTGCGCAGTTTAAGGGCTAAGGATAAAATTGATGGCCTTCTGAAATGATGATGGGGCTCTCTTTAAGCCAAAAGGCATCGAGAGTGGAAAAATACTTGACAGCTCCAAGTTGATCTATTATTTCCTGAATTCGGGGTAAAGGATACACATAATAATAATAATAATAAATAATAATAATAATAATTTTTATTTAGGCAAAGGTACATACATAAAGAGATTTTACAAAGTTTGTTGGCTTTATAGATAGGAGCTAGTACATACAATGCCTAAAGCCACTATTACGCAAAGCGTTTCGGGCAGGAAAAAACACTACTGACTAAAGCTTAAAACTAATGGGTAAAAAGAAAAAAATGCGTTGAATACAAATAAAAATAGAGGTAAAAGAGGGGGGAACATTGTTGAAAAAACAGCACAAATACAATTACAAATTATTACAGAAAATTACATTAAAACAGCGTTGATTTGTAAAACAAAAAAAAAAACAAAAAAACATACATGGATTGACAATAGAGAGGTAAGGTAGGTTACAGGGAATTTATTAGGTATAGCTTCGTTTTTAACTTAAACTGGTTGAGAGAGGTACAGTCTTTAACATGGTTGGTAACATCACCCTTAGTTATTTAGTTTACCTTTCGGTAGTCCACATAAAAGCGATAAATGCCATCTGGTTTACGAAGTAACACAACAGGAGATAGCGACAGTGACTTAACGTGTTCTGTCACGTCCTGTCTCAACATTTTCTGGCACTCATTCCTGATAATTTTCTTTGCCTGTTCTGGGATCCTCCACTACTGGGTGTAAGCAGGCTGGTGGTCACCTGTTGAAATGGTGTGCTCAACAGATGAAATATAAAGTCAAATTTCAAGTAATGATTCATAATTCATCTTTCGTCGAGTAATTAGAAATATAAAAAATTTAGTGTTTTTAGATTTCCAATAAATAAAGCTGAACATTAAGCTAAAATCTGGGCTGCCTCTGAAGAAGAAGCATCGTCATTAGTGAAAGCTAAAGTGTTTAATTTACTAAGATCATTAATTTGAATGGTGCCAGCCGATCACTATAGCAAGCCGGGTGGCCCAGATGTATGTGGGTGCCATGGTTTGGTACCAGGCCTATTACTATAGAAAACACGATAGACTAGCTGTATATGGGCAATAGCTATGGTGCAAAGCCTGTCACTATAGCAAGCCAGGTAGATTAGCTGTTCATGGTCGCTGAGTATGGTGCCAGGCCTGTCACTATAGCAAGCCAGGTAGATTAGCTGTTCATGGTCGCTGAGTATGGTGCCAAGCCTGTCACTTTAGCAAGCCGGGTGGCCCAGCTGTATATGGGTGCCTGGGTAAGGTGCCAGGCCTGCCACTATAGCTGATTGGTCATCCTCTTGATATTTTACATTTCTTACCAAACTAAGAGTTCCTGGCCCAGTGACAGTGTCAGTAGAGTGGGTTGTGTGCCGTGTAAACTGTAGGTTATTATGGTGGGTTATTGTGGTGGATTATTATGGTGGGTTATTGTGGTGGATTATTATGGAGGGTTATTGTCGTTGAGTATTAGGGAGGGTTATTGTGGTGGATTATTATGGTGGGTTATTGTGGTGGATTATTATGGTGAGTTATTGTGGTGGATTATTATGGTGGGTTATTGTCGTTGAGTATTAGGGAGGGTTATTGTGGTGGATTATTATGGAGGGTTATTGCGATGGATTATTATGGAGGGTTATTGTGGTGGATTATTATGGGGGGGGGGGTTATTGTGGTGAATTATTATGGTGGGTTATTGTGGTGGATTATTATGGAGGGTTATTGTGGTGGATTATTATGGGGAGGGGGTTATTGTGGTTGATTATTATAGAGGGTTATTGTGGAGGATTATTATGAAAGGATATTGTGGTGGATTATTATTGAGGATTATTGTGGTAAATTATTATTGAGGGCTCTTGTTGATTATCATGGAGGGTTATTGTGATGGAATATTTTAAAGGGTTATTGTGGTGGACTATTATGTACAGTAATTAGTTAATAATTATTATTCTTTCTTTGGTGGACCATTATGGAGGGTTATTACGGTAGAATATAATGGAGGGTTGTTGTGGTGGATTATTTTGGGGGATTATTGTTGTAGGTTATTTTGGTGGATTATTGTTGTGGATTATTATGGAGGATTATTGTTGTGGAATTATTATGGAGGATTATTGTGGTGGATTACTATGGAGGGTTAGTGTAGTTGATTGGTATGGTGGGTTATTGTTGTGAATTATTATAGAGGGTTATTGTGGTAGATTATTAGGTAGGCTTATTGTGGTTGATTATTATGGAGGGATATTGTGATGGATTATTATGGAGGGCTGTTGTGGTGGATTATTATGGAGGGTTATTATGGTAGAATATAATGGAGGGTTGTTGTGGTGGATTATTTTTGAGGATTATTGTTGAAGATTATTATGGTGGGTTATTGTTGTGGATTATTATGGAGGTTTATTATGATGGATTACTATGGAGGTTTATTATGATGGATTACTATGGAGGGTTATTGTAGTGGATTCTTATGGTGGGTTATTGCTGTGGATTATTATGAAGGGTTATTGTTGTGGATTGTTATTGATTGTTATTGTGGTAGATTATTATGGATCATTATTGTGGTGGATTATTATGGATGATTATTGTGGTGGATTATTATGTAGTGTTATTGTAGCAGATTATTGTGGTGAATTATTTTGTAGGCTCTTGTATTGGATTATTATATAATGTTATCATGGTCGATTAAACTTGGGATTTTAGGGAGGATTATTGTGGTTGATTATTATGGAAGGTGGTTTTGATCGATTTTTTGGAGATTTATTATAATGAATAAATATTAAAGTAATGTTGAGGTTTAGGATTATAGTGGTGACTATTGTGGTGGATTTTTTAGAGGGATTTTGTGTTGCATTATTATAGAGAGTTATCGAAGTTGATTATTCTGGTGGATTATTCTCGTGCATTATCGTAGAGTGTTATTGTTGTCGATTATTTTCGTGGGATATTGTGGAGGATTATTTTAGAAGGATATTGTGGTGGAATATTATTGTGGGTTTTGTGGTAGTTTAATACGATTGGCTATTGTGGTGAATTATTTGGTTGTTCAGGCTGATAAAATACTGGTCAATAAAATACTGATTTGAGGGCTTTAATAATTAGGAAGAGTCATGGTCAGGGTCTCGGGTCACCCGCTGGGGTCACGACAGTACTCAGGTCGACCCCAGATAATTGATGACTTTCCTTTTACCTTTAGTCAACATTTTAATAAATTCTCTAAACACATAATAAGCTCAGCAACCGAAAATGTTGAATAAAGTCCTGAACAGCAGATGAAACATAAAGTCACCTCAGAAGTTTGGCTTCTGAGGTCACTTTAATAACAATCAGAAGCGACTGAAAACAAAAGATATAACTGGCGCTTAAATAATACTTAACACAATATTTTATTGAGAAATTTCTGTGGGTTATTATTACAACTGGCTAATACTATAGGTTATTACTAAGGGTTATTTTTACATCAGGCAATTATTGTACCTGATTATTGAAGTTATTATTACAACAGGTTATTATTGTATGTTATTTCTCCAGGTTATTGTTTGAAGAGTTTTACTAAGGGATATTATTACAACAAGCTATTATTGTAGGTTATTACTATGGGTTATTATTACAACAGGCTCTTATTGAATGTTGTTATTGCCAGTTATTATTATAACTGGCTTTTAAAGTAGGTTATTATTGAGGGTTATTATTAGAAGAGGCTATTATTGTAGCCTATTACTAAGGGTTATTATTATTACAGCAGGCTATAATTGTTGGTTAATACGGTGGATTATTGTTACAACAGACTATTATTCTAGGTAATTACTGCATGTTATTACTACAACAGTCTATTATTGTAATGTTTTAGTGAGGTTATAAGGACAGGTTGTTATTATTCAAGCTTGCTGTTTATTGACGTTGTTGTTGATTAGTGAGGCGGGATATTATAACAGGTTACTAGGGAATATTTAACAACTGTTTGTTAAGTCTGATTATTTACACAAGTTGGTTATTGTGGCTGGTTATTATACCGGGCTATTAAGACAAATTTATTACGGGAGAATATTAAGGCAGGTTATTAGAGCGAGGAGTTATGAGGAAGTTGTTATACAGGGTGTTACAACATGTTTTTGTGTTTTATAGTTTTTATTACCTGATATTATTTAATATTACGAGATTAGATATTATGAGCAAAATAACTTTGATGCTATTTCTGTACGTTATTGCGCCAGGTTATTATGATGAGTTATTACTGAAGATGGTTTGAGTCGAGTTATTATGTCAAACATTTGCAGGATATTACTTCCGTTTATTACTTCCGGTTATTGATTCCGGTTATTACTGCAGGTTATTATTGCAGGTATTTGATGCTATTATTTACAGTTGTTAATTTCCTGTGATCACAACGAGAGGGTTATTACAGCAGAATAATACTGAAGTTTCCTTCAGTTGTTTATTAAGGTTATTTTTCTTTATTCAAACTATTAATATAAATTACCGGGTTGAGGACTTTATTAATAAGGAAGAGTCATGATCAGTGTGTGGGGTCACCCGCTGGGGTCACGACGGTCCTCAGGTCGACCCCAACCCATGAGAGTTCTTCCTTTTTACGTTAAATCAACGTAATATATAATAATATAAATTCCCCAAACACGTAATAAACTTAACAACCGACATAAACTGATGAAACATAAAGTCACCTCAGAAGTTTATCTTCAGTAACAATTAAAAGTGACAAAGAACAAAATATATAATTGGGGTTTAAAAATCTAAACATATAAATTATAACACTGGGATATTATTACAACAGGCTATTATTGTAGGTTATTACTGTGAGTAATTATTACAACTGTCTATTCTCCTAAGTTTTCAGTGCAAGTTATAATTGCAGGTTGTCATACCAGCTTGCTGTTCATTCAGGATATTGAGACGATTATAGATGAGCTTCTATAAACACCAGTGATAGTTTAACAACTGATTGTTACGTCTGATCATTTACACAGAATGTTGTGGTTGGTTATTACATCAGGCTATTACGAAAAGGTTATTAGGCTAGTTAAGACGGGTTATTGGGGCGGGGAATTACGAGGAGCTAGTTATACAGGGTGTTACAGCATGTTTTTGTGTGTCATAATTTGTACCGCTTGTAACCTGGAATTATCCATGTTATTTGTGCACAATATTGCGTCAGATTATTATGGTGTTATTGCTGAAGGATATTATGGCAAACATTTGCATGTTATTACTAACGGTAATTGCTGCTATTCTTTACAGTTGGTAATTACTTGAGGTTGGTAATTACTGTCATGACCTCATGAGCTGTGGATCATGAGGTCATGACACCACCTACGAGGGCTGCATGAATGTGCATGAGTGAGTGATAAGAGAGGTAGCCATACCTGTATGTACAAGATTTTCTTTCTTCATTATTGTGTCTGTCTGTGTGTTGATCTGAGTGGTCAACCACAGTTCTCACTTTCTCAATACCTGACACAGTATAGGTGGAGACCGAGACACCTGACGGTGTATGTGTGTTTATCTGTGTGGTACCACGACATTACACTCGTCTGTGAATGTGAATCTCACATACACCACACATTTAGTTATTGTGTGAGATAATTATTGTGCATGATTAATGTCTGTCCCATTAACAGTGCCATTGTTGATTTATTGTGCATCATCATTACCCGAATATCCTGTTGGAACTCCTGTGACCACACCGGAAGTTAGGTTTGCTGTAGTAATGATTGGCTGTCAATTGTGTTAAGTTAGGTGTTTCTCCACGAGTGGATCAGAATCGATTAGTCAGACGTCAAGAGTCTCGCTAATGCAACCATAGCCTTTCTGACGCCAATCTAAAGTAATTCAAGCACCCATTGTATTAGTGGTTAAGTTAGTAAATAAACTACTGTTAAGCTTTATGCGGTGTTTCTGTTGAACCACTTCTGAATACTGCCAACTCTTACTTAAGTCTTCAGCCCCAGGTGTCTTCAACACCGAGTTGCCTATTATTCATTAATCAATATATGTGATGGAGTCCCTTAAAGGGTTTCAAGCATTGAGGAGAAGAACCCTAGGGAAGGTGTGCGCATCTGCCTCGACTTTAGGAAGTTTAATTCCATCATAGAATATGATGCTGAACCAATGTTCAATCAAAATGAGATCTTAAATGACCTTTAAAGAGTTTCAAGCATTGAGGAGATTCCAACGACCAATTAGGATCAGAACCAGGCGAGGCCAGTCTGAGAAGAGACCCTCAAGGACTCTTACTCGACTATGCTCCCAGGCCCTGTACGCTTGCTCTCGTATTTTCTCTGTTGGATTCCGACAGCTTCGTGAAGCGTCTGCCACATGTACATTGGTAACGTATGCATTGTAGTCGGGAAAGCAAAGTAGAAAACCCCACACACAGGCTGGTTGTTGTGGCTGTTTACACCAGGCTATTAGGGAGAGGTTATTCAGGAAGTTATTACGTGAGGATATTAAGGCAGGTTATTGGGGTGTGGAGTTATGAGGAAGTTGTTATACAGGGTGTTACAACATGTTTTTGTGTTTTATAATTTCTGCAAGATATTACTTGTGGAAAAAACTTTGATGTTATTTCTGTGCTTTATTTCGTCAGGTTATTATAATGCGTTATTACTGGAGAATATAAGGGCGAGTTATTATGTCAAACTTTAACAGAAGGTTATTACTTTTGTTTATTTCTTCCGTTTATTATCACAAGTAATTGCTGTAATTATTTACAATTGGTAATTACCTGAGATCAATACAAGCGGTTATTACAGCGAGATAATACTAGTTTCCTACAAATGATAATTAAGACTGGTTATTTCTCTTTATTCAAACTATTAATATTAATTCTTAACACACCTTATTTTATACAACACACCTGAGGTGTATATATTATTAGGTTGAGGACTTTATTAATAAGGAAGAGTCAAGGTCAGTGTGAGGGGTCACCCGCTGGGGTCACGACGGTCCTCAGGTCGACCCCAATCACTTTAGATCTTCCTTTTACCTTAAGTCAACAGTGTAATATAAATTCCCAGAACACGTAATAAACTCAGCAACCGACATAAACAGATGAAACATAAAGTCACCTCAGAAGTTTGGCTTCAATAACAATTAGAAGCGAGCTAATAATGAAAGATATAACTGGGGGTTTAAATGATACTTAATATATATAAAATCCACTACGGGTTCACCATAGCCGGTGCTACTAGGAACTTTTTGTTCCGAGTAGACGAATCTCAAACAACAACAACAGATGCCTAATATGATATTTTATTGAGGAATTTCTATGGGTTATAATAACAGGCTATTATTGCAGGTTATTACAATGGGTTATTATAAAAACAAGCTATTATTTTAGATAATTACTGCAGGTAATTATTGCATCAGGCTATAATTTTAGATTATTACTTCAGATTATTATTACAACAAGCCAATATTGTTTATTTTAACTGCGGGTTATTACTACAATAGGCAATTACTGTACGTCATTAGTGAAATTTTTCATTACAACAGACTATTATTGTTGGGTTTTAGTGCAGGTTATAAGAACAGGTTGTTATTTCGGCTTCCTGTGTATTGATAGTGATGCTGATTAGTGAGGCGGGTTATTATTACAGGTCAATTGGGAAGTTTTTATAACTGATTGTTAAGTCTGATCATTTACACAGGCTGGTTGTTGTGGCTGGTTACACCAGGTTATTAGGGAGAGGTTATTTCGGGAAGTTATTACGTGAGGATATTAAGGCAGGTTATTGGGGCGAGGAGTTATGAGGAAGTTGTTATACAGGGTGTTACAAAAAGTTTTTGTGTTATATAATTTCTGCAAGATATTTCGTGCAAAAATAAATTTGATGTTATTTCTGTGCGTTATTGTGTCAGGTTATTATGATGTGTTATTACTGGAGATTATTAGGGCGAGTTATTATGTCAAACTTTTACAGAAGGTTATTACTTCAGTTTAATACTTCCGGTTATTACTGCTGGTATATGCTGCAATTATTTACATTTGGTAATTAACGACTATTTTTCTTTATTGAAAATATTATTAAAAATTCCTAACACGTAATTTATACACCTCACCTGAGGTGTATAAATTACTGAGTTGACGACTTTATTAATAATGGAGAGTCATGGTCAGTGTGTGGGGTCACCCGCTGGGGTCACGACGGTCCTCAGGTCAGTGTGTGGGGTCACCCGCTGGGGTCACGACGGTCCTCAGGTCAGTGTGTGGGGTCACCCGCTGGGGTCACGACTGTCCTCAGGTCAGTGTGTGGGGTCACCCGCTGGGGTCACGACGGTCCTCAGGTCAGTGTGTGGGGTCATCCGCTGGGGTCACGACGGTCCTCAGGTCAGTGTGTGGGGTCACCCGCTGGGGTCTTGACGGTTCCCAGGTTGACCCCATGCAACTTAGCAACCTTCCTTTTACCTTAAGTCAACAATTTGTTATAATTCCCCAAACACGTAATAAACTCAGCAACCGACATAAACAGATGAAACATAAAGTCACCTCAGAAGTTTGGCTTCAATAACTATTATAAGCGACTAAGAACAAAATATACAATTGGGTTTTAAGAAGAAACTGAACATATAGGTTATTACTCTGGGATAATATTACAACATGCTATGATTGTAGATGATTAGTGTGAGTTATTATTACAACAGGCTATTCTCGTAGGTTTTTAAATCGTTATAATATCAGGTTGTTAAACCAGCGAGCTTTTTTTCCCAGATATTGAGACTGATTATTGCGGCGGGTTATTATAACAGGTGACTGGGGGATAGTTTAACAACTGATTGTTACGTTTGATCATTTACACAAACTGATTGTTGTGGTTGGTTATTACATCAGGTTATTACACAAAGGTTATTAGGCTAGTTAAGACGGGTTATTGGGACAGGAAATTAGGAGGAACTAGTTATACAGGGTGTTACAGCATGTTTTTGTGTTTTATAATTTGGGATCAATAATACATGGAATCATTCGTGTAATCTCTGACCGCTATTTCGTCATGCTAATATGATGTGTTATTTGAGTAGGTTATTTAGGCGAGTTATTTTATCAAACGTTTGCAAAATGTTATTACTTCCGGTTATTACTGTAGGTTTTTGCTGTTATTCTTTACAGATGGTAATTACCTGAGATCACTACGAGCGGTTATTACAGCAGGATAATACTGCAGTTTCTTACAGCTGATTATTAAGATTTTTTTTTTACTTTATTCACACTTTTAATATAAATCCCCAATTAACGTAATTAGTTTTAAAATAGACACAAGGAGCTGCAACATGATGCAACATTATGTCAGGTTACAATTTGTCTTTATAATATCTCTAATGAAAATATTATTTCTTATTCAATAACAAATAGAAATGGGTTACAATAACATATATTTATCTTGAGGAAGATTATTTCGGAATTATATTACTCTAAGTTATTTTTAGCATATAAATACTGCTAGTTATAACTTCTAGTTATTAGTTATGTTATAGGAACAGGTTATAAGGTCTGGTTATGTTCGCAGGTTGTTAGACTGACAACTCCACAGTATACCTGAGAATGTGACTGCCAGACGAGGGCTTCTACAGGTTACATGAACATGTGGTTGCCAGGTAAACCAACGTCACAGTGTACCTGACCTCTTGGTTTACCAGACAAGCAGTTCCACAATATTGAGAACTTCGTGGTTGCCAGACATGCCAGCTTCGCTGTGTACAAAACAATGTAGTTTTCAGACAAACAGCTTTGCAGTATACATGACAACATCGTTGCTAGGTTAACATCTCCAGAGTATACATGACCATCTCGTTGCCTGACAATCCAACTACACAAAATATATGAATTTTTGGTTGCAAGACCAGTAGCTTCTCATGACTTCGTGGCTATCAGTTCAGCTCTACAGTATACATGAATTCGTGGCTGTCAGGTCATCTCTACAGTATACATGACTACGTAGTGAGCGAGCTACAAAGTATACATGATCACGTGATATCTACAGTGCAACCGTTGATTAATGCCAACATAAGTCAACACACTGGTGACCTCTGATGACCCAGAGGTCATAACAGTCTTGACACGAGTCAACGTTTTCAGTCTTAAAATAACAGGAGTCTTGTATTAAGACTTTTCTCATAAGTACTTGAGGGCAGTTTTCACTCCTTAATGGTTATCACTTCCTTCAGATAAAGGTTCTTAGTGTCACTTAGTGTTGAGGTGAAGGTCTATATACAACCCGTCCTCCAAATAGAACGTCGCATTTTGACGTATACTCTACCTAAGGCCTAAAATTGTCGTACTAGAAAATGGTAGCGGCTTGCGAAATTTTCATACTCTCTCGTTTTCTGTTTTGGGTCCTCTGGTAGGTTAGGATAATGGGTCTTTAATACGTCAGTTTCTTGACGTTGGGAAACCTTAGGAGGACGGGCGGCTACATAATACTTTGTGAGTCTTAAATAATAAGGAAGAGTCATGGACAGTGTGGGGGGTCACCCGCTGGGGTCCCTACGATCCACAGGTCGACCCCCATGTATTCGGATCTTCCTTTTTCCTTAAATCGAAATTGATTATTGATTGATTATTGGTTGATTATTGGTTGATTATTGATTGATTATTGATTGATTATTGATTGATTATTGATTGATTATTGGTTGATTATTGGTTGATTATTGATTGATTATTGATTGATTATTGATTGATTATTGGTTGATTATTGATTGATTATTGATTGATTATTGGTTGATTATTGATTGATTATTGGTTGATTATTTAATATAACTTCCCAAAACACGTAATAAATTTAGCAACAGTTTAAAACAGATGAAACGTAATGTCACCTCAAAGTTTTGGATTCAATAACAATTAAGGGACTAAGAGCAAAAATAATAACTGGGGTTTAAAAGAAACTGAACATATATGTTATTACTCCAGGATATTAATATTGTTGGTTATTACTGTGAGTTATTATTACAACAGGCTATTCTCGTAGGTGTTTAGTGCAAGTTATAATTGCTGGATGTTATACGAGCTGGCTGTTCATTCAGGATATTGAGATTGATGATTAAGGCGGGTTATTATAAGAGGTTGCTCGGGATAGTTTAACAACTGATTGTTACGTTTGATCATTTACACAATCTGATTGTTGTGGTTGGTTATTACATCAGGTTATTACACAAAGGTTATTAGGCTAGTTAAGACGGGTTATTGGGACAGGAAATTAGGAGGAACTAGTTATACAGGGTGTTACAGCATGTTTTTGTGTTTTATAATTTGGGCTCAATAATACATGGAATCATTCGTGTAATCTCTGACCGCTATTTCGTCATGCTAATATGATGTTATTTCTGTAGGTTATTAAGCGAGTTATTATAACAAAAGTTTGCAAATGTTAATTACTTCCGGTTATTACTGCAGGTTATTGCTGTTATTCTTTACAGATGGTAATTACCTGAGATCACTACGAGCGGTTATTACAGCAGGATAATACTGCAGTTTCTTACAGCTGATTATTAAGATTTTTTTTTACTTTATTCACACTTTTAATATAAATCCCCAATTAACGTAATTAGTTTTAAAATAGACACAAGGAGCTGCAACATGATGCAACATTATGTCAGGTTACAATTTGTCTTTATAATATCTCTAATGAAAATATTATTTCTTATTCAATAACAAATAGAAATGGGTTACAATAACATATATTTATCTTGAGGAAGATTATTTCGGAATTATATTACTCTAAGTTATTTTTAGCATATAAATACTGCTAGTTATAACTTCTAGTTATTAGTTATGTTAAAGGAACAGGTTATAAGTTCTGGTTATGTTCGCAGGTTGTTAGACTGACAACTCCACAGTATACCTGAGAATGTGACTGCCAGACGAGGGCTTCTTCAGGTTACATGAACATGTGGTTGCCAGGTAAACCAACATCACAGTGTACCTGACCTCTTGGTTTACCAGACAAGCAGTTCCACAATATTGAGAACTTCGTGGTTGCCAGACATGCCAGCTTCGCTGTGTACAAAACAATGTAGTTTTCAGACAAGCAGCTTTGCAGTATACATGACCATCTCGTTGCCTGACAATCCAACTACACAAAATATATGAATTTTTGGTTGCAAGACCAGTAGCTTCTCATGACTTCGTGGCTATCAGTTCAGCTCTACAGTATACATGAATTCGTGGCTGTCAGGTCATCTCTACAGTATACATGACTACGTAGTGAGCGAGCTACAAAGTATACATGATCACGTGATATCTACAGTGCAACCGTTGATTAATGCCAACATAAGTCAACACACTGGTGACCTCTGATGACCCAGAGGTCATAACAGTCTTGACACGAGTCAACGTTTTCAGTCTTAAAATAACAGGAGTCTTGTATTAAGACTTTTCTCATAAGTACTTGAGGGCAGTTTTCACTCCTTAATGGTTATCACTTCCTTCAGATAAAGGTTCTTAGTGTCACTTAGTGTTGAGGTGAAGGTCTATATACAACCCGTCCTCCAAATAGAACGTCGCATTTTGACGTATACTCTACCTAAGGCCTAAAATTGTCGTACTAGAAAATGGTAGCGGCTCGCGAAATTTTCATACTCTCTCGTTTTCTGTTTTGGGTCCTCTGGTAGGTTAGGATAATGGGTCTTTAATACGTCAGTTTCTTGACGTTGGGAAACCTTAGGAGGACGGGCGGCTACATAATACTTTGTGAGTCTTAAATAATAAGGAAGAGTCATGGACAGTGTGGGGGGTCACCCGCTGGGGTCCCTACGATCCACAGGTCGACCCCCATGTATTCGGATCTTCCTTTTTCCTTAAATCGAAATTGATTATTGATTGATTATTGATTGATTATTGGTTGATTATTGGTTGATTATTGATTGATTATTGATTGATTATTGATTGATTATTGGTTGATTATTGGTTGATTATTGATTGATTATTGATTGATTATTGATTGATTATTGGTTGATTATTGATTGATTATTGATTGATTATTGGTTGATTATTGATTGATTATTGGTTGATTATTTAATATAACTTCCCAAAACACGTAATAAATTTAGCAACAGTTTAAAACAGATGAAACGTAATGTCACCTCAAAGTTTTGGATTCAATAACAATTAAGGGACTTAAAGCAAAAATAATAACTGGGGTTTAAAAACTGAACATATATGTTATTACTCCAGGATATTAATATTGTTGGTTATTACTGTGAGTTATTATTACAACAGGCTATTCTCGTAGGTGTTTAGTGCAAGTTATAACTGCAAGTTGTTATACGAGCTGGCTGTTCATTCAGGATATTGAGATTGATGATTGAGGCGGGTTATTATAACAGGTTGCTCGGGATAGTTTAACAAAACATTGTTACGTCTGGTTATTTACACAAACTGATTGTTGTGGTTGGTTATTACATCAGGATATTACGTAATAGCCTGATGTTAGCGGCGGGGAATTACGAAAGCTGGTTATACAGAGTGTTGCAGCATGTTTTTGTATTCACCTAGTTGTGCTTGCTGGGGGTTGAACTCTGCTCTCTCGGCCCGCCTCTCAACTATTACTCAATCAACTGTTACTAACCACTAACAATTTTTTTTGGCACACCCAGGAAGCCGCTCGTAACAGCTGTTTAACTCCCGGGTACCTATTTACTGTTAGGTAACAGGTGCATCAGGGTGAAAGAAACTCTGCCCATCTGTTTCCGCCGGCGCCTGGATCGAACCTGTTCCCTAGGATTACGAGTCCTAAGCACTGTCTACTCAGCCACACCCCATATCACTATGCTGGATATCGCCAGGAAATATAACAAGCGGGGTGGTCCAGCTTTATACAGGCGCCGGGTACGGTGTCGAGTTGCTCACTGTAGCAAGCTGGGTGGACCAGCTGTATACAGGTGCCGGGTACGGTGTCGAGTTGCTCACTGTAGCAAGCTGGGTGGACCAGCTGTATACAGGCGCCGGGTACGGTGTCGAGTTGCTCACTGTAGCAAGCTGGGTGGACCAGCTGTATATGGGCGCCTGAGAATGGTGCCAGGCCTCTCATTATAGTTAGCCGGGTGATTATTATTGAGTGTTATTTTGGTGGATTATTATGGAGGGTTGTTATGGTGGATTAATATGGAGGGCCACTTTGGTGGATTATTTTGGAGGGTCATTGTGGTGGATTATTTTGGAGGTTTATTGTTGGGAAATATTATGGAGGGTTATTGTGGTGAATTATTTTGGAGGTTACTGTGGTGGATTTTTTACTAATGGTTATTTTGGTAGATTATTGTGATGAATTATTATGAAGGGTTATTGGTGTGGTTTATTTTGGAGGGTTATTGTAATGTATTATTTTATAGGGTTATTGTTGTGGATTATTATGGAGTGTTATCAGAGTGGATTATTATGGAGGGTTATTGTGGTGGATTTTTATTGAGAGTTATTTTGGTGGATTATTTTGAAGAGTTATTGTAGTGGATAATTTTGGAGGGTTATTGAAGTGGATTATTATATAGGGTTATTGTAGTGGATTAAAACGAAGTGTTAATGTGCTGGAATATTATGGAAGGTTATTGTGGTATATTATTATGATAGAAGAATGTTGTGGAAGATTATTATGGAGGGTTAATTTTGGAGGAATACTATGGAGGGTTATTTTATCATATTATTATGGAGAGTTATTTTGGTTGAGTATAATGTAGGGTTATTTTGGTGGTTTATTGTGGAGGGTCATAATTATGGATTATTATTGAGGATTATTATGGTGGATTATTGTTGTTAATTATTGTGGTCGATTATTGTGGTGAATTATTTTGTAGGATCTTGTTGTAGAGTATTATAGAAGGTTATCGTTGTGGAATATTCTCGTGGAATATTATGAAAGGTTAACATCGTTAAATGTTAACATCTCCAGAGTATACATGACAACATCGTTACTAGGTTAACATCTCCAAAGTATACATGACAACATCGTTGCCACAGAAGACAATTCCACAAACATATGACCTTTTGGTTGCAAGATCAGCAGCTTCTCATGCCCACGTAGCTGTCAGGTTTTTAGTGCAAGTTATAATTGCAGGTCGTTATACCATCTTGCTGTTCATTCAGGATATTGAGACTTATATTTGAGGCGGGTTATTATAAAAGGTCTTTTGGGATAGTTTAACAACTAATTGTTACGTCTGGTCATTTACACAAACTAATTGTTGTTATTGGATAATACATTATGATATTACGTAAAGATTTAGACTAGTTAAGATGGGTTATTGGGGCGGGGAATTACGAGGAGCTAGTTATACAGGGTGTTTCAGCATGTTTTTTGTGCAGGATTATACTTGGAACTATAGCAAGCTGGGTGGACCAGTTTTACATGGGTGCCTGGGTATGGTTCCCGGTCTGTCACTATAGCAAGCCGTGTGGACCAGTTTTACATGGGTGCCTGGGTATGGTTCCCGGTCTGTCACTATAGCAAGCCGTGTGGACCGTCTCTATATGGGCACCTGGGTATGGTACGTGTCAGTCCTGTCGCTATAGCAAGCTGGGTGAACTTTTTTTGTTTTTATCTTTATTTAAAAAAATACAATATAAGTTACATATACATAAATGTTACAAGGCAATTATACATTACAATTCTTAGTGAACAAGTGTTTCAGTAGTACAGAACAACATCTTTTAGAAAACCCCTATAAACGAGTTACAAAAATTGAAGAATAAACTTACATTAAAATACAGGGGAAAATATTACATTTATTTATATTTTATATAAGCCTCAGTAAACCAATTTTCTATATCATCAGCGAGCATGAGCCTTAAACCCCAAATGTTATACCTGATCCTGCCTCGCAAGAACTTCAATATTTTGTCTACTGAGTAACCTTCCTGCCTGCCTATCCACACACAGTAACCTTCCTGCCTGCCTATCCACACACAGTAACCTTCCTGCCTGCCTATCCACACACAGTAACCTTCCTGCCTGCCTATCCACACACAGTAACCTTCCTGCCTGCCTATCCACACATAGTAACCTTCCTGCCTGCCTATCCACACACAAAAAATGTAATCAGAAAGTAACATAATTATTGTATTCCTAATTTTCTTGCATTTTATGTCAATATGAAACATTAGAAACCTCATTAACTCCACTCTAATACTTGGTCCACATAAATCTTTAAGAGTGTCTCTAATCCAGTTTACAAGAACAACTTTCTGCTTACAGAAATAAAATATATGCATATTATTCTCAATTTCAGTACATTGGTCACACCTATTGTCGTCTTTAATGCCCAACATCAACAACCTATCATTAGTAGGGAAGGTCTCATGAATATAGCGATACAACAGCTCACGTTGTTTTGGGGCAATAAATTTAACATGAAGGTTTGCCCATATTACTTGCCAGCTAAAGAGTGGATATGCCTCCTCTACTCTAGGAACTATATTTGGTAGCATAACATCATACACTTGTTTACTGTTCATCATTAAAAAACCTTCAGTATTACAAATCCGCCTGAGAACATCAATTGCACATGAATAAAAGTGCGGTGAAATAAAAGCAATGTCAGTATACTCTGGCATATGTATCAAATAGCTAACACGTAATGTACAATAGTAATGTCCTAGTGCATTTACACTATTCCTCTGCATTATCTCCTTTCTAAAAGTAACACATAAGATTGCCAATGACTTATGGTACACATTCAGTATTCCTATTCCACCGTTTTTCTTACCTTTACATAGGGTAGTTCGTTTAATTGGTTGGTATCTACCATACCATACATATCTAAAAATAGTTTTGTCAATCTCTATAGCACTTTTCTTGTCTATGGGAAAGCTGTGAGACAAATACCACACTTTAGACAAAATTTTGCAATTGATTATTACAGCCTTCTGAAACAGGGTCAATTTCCTATTTGACAACATATTCGTAGCAACTATTATATTCCCACATAGTACTTGCCAATTCGTAACCAATGTTGTTTCATATGTTTTACACCAGCAAATCCCAAGAGCTTTAATAGACTCCACAACCTTGAACCATGAACCTGTCCAGTTAACCTTATTACTCCAACTGCCAAGACCCATCATACACGTTTTGTTCTTGTTAATAACAGCACCTGTCGCTCGTTCAAAGTTGTCTAACTCATTCTGAACATTCACCACCGAGTCTTCTGTCGACACAAAAATAGTTGTATCATCTGCATAACCAACAACAGGAAGTGTCATTGCATTAGGAAGACGAGGTGGAACAATAAAGTCATTGCTTGTTATTGCCAAGTACAGTGGCTCTTGAAATATAACATACAAAATCATTGAAAGGGGACATCCCTGACGTACAGATCGTTCAACTGAAAAAGGTTTACTTAAGACTCCATTGATACAGACGCTGCTCCGACACTCTTTATAAAGCATACGGATCCAATCAATAAATTCTCGTGCCACTCCTACCCTATCCAATATTGCTAATACAAACTGAACATCAACACGGTCAAAGGCTTTCGACCAGTCGAGGTTTATCATGGAGGAAGGAACATTATTCTCAGACACATAATACACAACATCCCTAATTACATTATTACAATTGATTATAGATCTTCCAGGCACACCACAAAACTGTTCCTTTGATATAAGTTTATCCATTGCAATCCTAAGTCTATTTGCCAACAGTTTCGATATTATTTTATAATCCTGGTTTAGTAGGGAAAGTGGCCTCCAGTTCGTAAGAATATGCAAATCACCCGTCTTAGGTATCATCTTAATAATCCCATGAGATTGTGACATGCTAAGCTTCCTATGCAGTATGCTATACTGCACCACTTGTACAAAGTCTTTACCAATGACATCCCATAGATAGAAATAAAATTCCGCCGGGAACCCATCACAGCCAGGTGATTTACCCTTCTTTAAACTCTTGACAACACTCCACACTTCCTGCTTATCTACATCTAACAATAATGACGTGTTGTCATCCTGGGTTAAAACCCGTGTACATTTTCCAAGGAAATACTCCTGCATACCTTGGTCCACGTTCACTTTTTTGTACAATTTCTCTAATTCACCCCGAACATAATATACAATCCCATCCGTATTTGTCATATCCGTCCCATCACCTGCTTTAATACTAGTTACAAGTGCTGTACCCTTGTTATTCTTGATTTTACTTAACAAATAAGGAGAGAGTTTTTCACCATACATCCTATCATTAATCTGGAGGCGAACATTGACTCCCTCAGATATTTCATCCCTCAATTTGTTAATTCTGTCTTTTAAACTGGTAATTTCCTCATACTTGTCTAGTCCCATATTGACCTTTACATAAAGCTGTTTTAGTCTTTGTTGGAATAAGTTTAACAGACCATATTTTTCAGCAGCCTTTCGTTTGGATACTTTCACGAAGAAACTTTTGCATGCAACTTTACACATGTCCCACCACTCCAATAGACATCTGAACTTACGTTTTTGCCCAACCAGATGTTCCCACAATACTTGAAAATTATCAATTACATCTCTACTCTGCAACAGACTGCAATTGAGCTTCCATGACCCTGTCCCCACTTTAACCTGATCGTCAATAACAAGCTTCACCACAACCATACAGTGATCTGAAAAGCTGACCGGAACAGTACTGCAAGAACTAATTTTATCATGGAACGAGTGCATATATAATCTGTCAAGCCTAGAACCATAATTCTGGCGAACATATGTGTATTCATATACACCTCCGTTAATGCTATTTGCATCCTTTAGACCAATACATTTCAAAAGTGTAATTAAAGCAGGAGATACACATGCGTTCGACTGAATGCTACAATCTCTCATAGAAGTGACACAATTAAAGTCGCCATCAAAAATAACGTTACGCGTATCATTTCTGAAAAAATATAATAACTCGTTAGAGAACAAGTCCTCCCTCTCTTTCTTCCTGCGGGTGCCAGAGGGAGCATACACATTAAGTACAGGAATTATTGTGGCAAAAAAGGAAATCCTCGCATATAAAACATTACCATTATCATCCATTTCAGTATTAAGAACCTTGATGTGGGCTCGCTTACCAATCAATATCATCGTACCACCTTTCAACAATGTCGTTGGATTTATCAATATTTCAAAGAAATCAAGCAGCACATCAAGTTTCTTAACATCTTGAACATTGTGTTCTTGCACTAAAAGTACATCCAAATTATGATATTTAAACAATGATAACAGCTGCAACTGTTTATTTCTACAATTGAGTCCATTAATGTTCAAAGTAGCACAATTAAAATTAATAGGCTTCACGAATGGAATTTGAAGAGAAACCAAAATTACCCTTTATCCGTCATTATCTCACTTGACACTATCTTAGTGTCATCTTTCCCTTTTCGAAATTTAAGTTTAATATTTGCACTCGCGTCTCGATTCTGTTCATGTTCCACAAGATCCCACCATGCCTTATCACTGTTCTCTTTACCATGATCCTAACTCACCTGTTGTACTGTGCCCTCGCTACGTTTCGGTGACTCTTCGGGGCCTTGGTCACGGTGAACTTCAACGGCAACAACCTGCTCAATTTTTTCAGAGACTTTTAATTTAGCGGCGTAGTCCTTCATACGTTCCAGATCAATACTCCGAGTAAATTTTTTCCGTTTCTTCCCGTGACTGGTTACAGAACCAGCCTTCACACCCTTAGCCTTCACACCCCCAGCCCTCACACTACCCCTACCCTTTCTATCATACCTTACTGAAGAGGGTGGGGTTGCTCTCTGCACAGACATTTCTACATCACTATCCTCCATTGTGTCATCCTCTACATCCAGTTGACAACCAATTACTTGTTCCATCGTCACCTCACCAAGGTCAGCACCACCGCCAGCCTCGCAGCTCTTCGCAGCGTCAGCACCAATGTTATGGGCGTCCACATGTACAGTGTCCAGACTTACCTCACCCTCACCAGGGTTACCAACAGCCGGTAAAGTGTCCTGAGCAGTGTCGTCTGTACCTTCCTTGTCTGCATTACCTTTATCGTCCTGAACTAAGTTACCTTCACCGGCCGCATCCGCACTGGGAGTCACTTCCACAGACGTTTCACTTACAGAGTTGTGGGTTACTTCATCTACCTCACCTGGAACTACAGTATTTACAGCAGCGGGTTCATTTCCTGATACACTATCCTCTATTAATGGCGGAAAGTCATGTTCATGAAAAATGTTGATCCGTTCCGATGCCTCCACCTGGCAGGCAGCAGCCATGTGACCAGTACGCCCACACTTAAAACAAGTTTGCATTTGGCCATTGTATAGAAATTTAATATAATGACCTGCTACTGACATTGATGAAGGAATATTACGGTGAAGTTCCATCTTTACTGTTCGTGTTCCATTAAAACACCCTTTCCCTGGGCCATACGTATATTTATTAAAACGAACATTGTCCACTTTCCCATATTGTTCCAGTATGTGTACAATAGTTCCATTCAACATTTCAAATGGCGCATCCCTCACAGAAACGTATGTAAACGTTTTGCTCAAATTAATCACTTGTACTGATCCTTTCCCATAAGGTAAACTTATAATGTCATCATCATACTTCTTAAGAAACTCTGAAAACGCCACATTGTTTCCAAATTTCAACACCACCCTGTTCCCTGGCAGTGGTTGGTAACCAAATATTTCTTCCTGCTTGATCTGTAACACTTCGAAGATCGTGGTGGATACAAGGTTGGGAGCAGCATGACAACTAAACTTGAGTCCTATGGACTCCTTGCGCTTTAGTGCAGGTGTGTAGGAGCCCATGATGGCACATATACCACCCCCAGCGTGACGTTATCCGCCCATCCGTCAACACGCCGGCCAACAGCGACGACAAACACGTCCACCCACCAGACGCCAGTAGCAGAGCGAAGCAAAGCACGTCTGCTCGCCACCACGTCCACGACGAGACTCAGGTTAGGTTAGGTTAGGTTAGGTTAGGTTAGGTTAGGTTAAGCTGGGTGAACTAGCTGTACATGGGTGCCTGGGTATGGTTCCCGGTCTGTCACTATAGCAAGCCGTGTGGACCGTCTCTATATGGGCACCTGGGTATGGTGCCAGTCCTGTCACTATAGCAAGCTGGGTGGACCAGCTGTATATGAGTGTCACGAATCATCACGTGATTGGCTCTCAATGGAGTAAATCTGCATGAAGTGTGAGCGGTTGGATATGGTATTTAATAATATTGCATGCTATAAGTCATATGGTAATGAAAGCTGGTGTGAGAGGGGGTCAAGGAGTCATGGGCTTGCCTGGGGAGTGAACGTGTGTTGGACGCGAATCTTTCATGTGAGGAGGACTAGTCTTGTCCAGTGTAATGTTGCCAAGATGTTTCATAATTCAGTTATATGTATTCTTATAAGAATGTTTATGATTTTAGTTATCACTTTAGAATGTATGATATATTATGTTAGTGTGATTGTGTCAGTTTGGGAGTTGTTACTTCCGTATACAGTGTGTGAGTTTAATAGTTGTGTGAGATTTGTTGGTAACTGGGAGGTGAGGGAAGCAGCGTCTGAGAGGGAGTAGCGTCGCGTGTGAGACCTCAGTAGCGAGGAGTGTGGACTGGTGTCAACATATATTACTTAAGTAGTTGTATTTCTCTGTTGTTAAGATGTACTGTATGTAACAGGTCTGGCATATAAATAATAGACATATTAATAATAATTATTATTCTCAAAATGTGATGCCCAGTTCTCTGGTTTATATACATTTTCTTTTTGTGTTGTCTCCTATACGTAAACTGAGTGTATCACTAACATAGTATTTATACATCCATTTATCCCTACATAGACTTACATTATAATAAATTTGGGTGAATACAATGATTACGGAAATACAGTCAGCAAGACCAGTGGAACTTAACAATGAGTGCCTGGGTATGGTGCCAGGCCTGTTACTATATTTGCTTGATACCTGGTTGATGGGGTTCTGGGAGATCTTCTGATCTCCAAGCCCGGCCCGAGGCCTGGCTTGACTTGTAAGAGTTTGGTCCACTAAGCTGTTGCTTGGAGCGGCCCGCAGGCCCACATATCCACCTCAGCCCGGTTGGTCTTACACTTCTTGGAGAAAATTATCTAGTTTTCTCTTGAAGATGTCCACGGTTGTTCCGGCAATATTTCTTATACTTCCTGGAAGGGTGTTGAACAGCCGTGAACCTCTGATGTTTATACAATGTTCTCTGATTGTGCCTATGACACCCTTGCTCCCAACTGGTTCTGTTCTGCATTTTCTTTCATATCGTTCACTCCAGTATGTTGCTATATTGCTGTATAGATTTGGGACCTGGCCCTCCAGTATCTTCCACGTGTATATTATTTGGTATCTTTCCTGTCTCATTTCTAGTCAGTACATTTGGAGAACTTTGAAACGATTCCAATAATTTAGGTGCTTTATTGCGTCTATGTATGTTTCTCGACGGTAGGGATGACACGCCAGCAGGCCTTTTATTTTAGGGAAAAAGGGCCGGTGGCGTGTCGGGTTTCCAGTTAAATTAGAGAAGGGTCCGCTGGACTGTGAGGTTTCCATGTAATTTTCCCAGTCGTGTTTAGGGCTTCAGGTTTCCTTAGAATTTTTCAGAGATATACTTACTGCACTGTTACACTCATTTAAGGCCAAAATAATTTCAGAGATCTTAGAAGTTTGTAATCAAAAAGTCAGGGGCAAAGTCCACTCCCTTCTTTACTGAGAATAATCTCTACTGTCATAAACAGATATTTTAGACTGTATTCTTTTAAGTAGATATCTTACTTAGAAACGAGTATATCTATATAAGTAACTGAATTACTGGACTACATGAGACTCCATTAATTACCTGGCCTGCCCCTCCCACTCCCACGTCACCTGTTCCTACCTCGCACCCCCTCCCCCCTGCCAGACGCCGCCGCCAAGTCTATCTCATCAAACAGGTGTCACCGCCGTAATATCTGGCCTGCCCCTCCCCCTCTCTCTACCTGTTACCTCACACTCCCTACCCATTTCCGACCTTACTCCTGTCTTTCATCGTTCATATTTCCGTACAGCTATTTATATTTTAGATCTCGTAATGTTAGTTCCTTTACACCAAAACATATATCAGATCTGTTCTACACAAACCAAGCGAGACCTCTCAATATGTCGCCCAAGCCTTCAACACCTGACTTATTAAGTTGCCCCCAGGCTACCTGTCCCGAGACCCACAATATGTAAGCTGCCGCCGGCTACCTGTTTCCCCCCGGCGTTCAACACTTGACTACCTGTCAAGTCATTGCCAGCGTTCACCACCGTAATAATGTATATATTCAATAGGCATTAATGAAACGTATTTATTTATTGGTCAATATGAAACATTAAAACCCTCATTAACTCCACTCTAATACTCGGTCCACATAAAGCTTTAAGAGTGTCTCTAATCCAGTTTACACGAACAACTTGCAGCATACAGAAATAAAATTTGCCTAACAAAGGCAAATCCTAAAGGATTTTTTCAGTTATAACGAACAAAGGTTAGGGAAAGGATAGGTCCATTAAAAACCGAGACAGGTCAGATAACGGATAATGACGAAGAGATGAGTAGTATTTTTAATCAATATTTTGTCTCTGTATTTACTAATATTTACTAAAGAAGAACTTAACTCTATGCCTTCAGCCGAACAAGTCTATGTGGGTGGGGACGAGGACAGGTTGACTAGTCTAACAGTTACCAGGGATGATATTATTAAACAAATAGTAAAACTCACTCTAAACAAATCCCCAGGGCCGGATGAAGTGTTTGCCAGGGTGCTTAAAGTCGCAAAGAGGAGCTTTGTGAACCATTGTATACCATATTTAATAAATCATTAGAGTCAGGCAGAGTGCCAGAGTCGTAGAAGGTTGCAAATGTGGTACAAATATTTAAGAAAGGAGATTTATCCCTTGCATCAAACTATCAGCCAATCAGCCTAACATCTGTTGTGGGAAAGTTACGTGAATCGATAATTACAAATACCATTCATCTTCATCTTGAAAAACATAAATTAATAAACGAGTCACAACATGGTTTAACAAATGGCCGTTCATGTTTAACAAATTTGCTATCTTTCTATTCCAGCATAGTTGAGGCAGTTGATAGTGGTAAGGTTTGCGATGTTGTGTACCTTGATTTATGCAAAGCTTTTGATACAGTACCACATGAAAGACTGATTAAAAAGAGAGAGGCTCTTGGTATTGGGAGTGCTATATTAAGTTGGATTAGGGCATGGCTATTCCAAAGGAAACAGAGAGTTAATGTTTGGGGTTAAGTCAGAGTGGGAAAATTTTGTAAGTGGAGTGCCTCAAGGCTCTGTCCTGGGACCTCTGTTGTTTATAATATATATAAATGATTTAGATTCAGGTTTGAGTAGCAACATTTGCAAATTTGCCGATGATACAGAAATCGGTAAGAAAATTTACACAGAAGAAGGCTCACTATCACTACAAGTTGATCTAAATTGGGTTTTGAAATGGTCAAAAGATTGGCAGATGCAGTTTAATGCTGATAAATGTAAAGTTCTGAGGCTAGGTAATGGTGATAGAGTTACAAGATACGAGCTAGATGGTGATGAGATTGCGAAGTCGGATTGCGAAAGAGGTCTGGGAGTTATGATTAGTAAGAATTTAAAACCAAAGGATCAATGCATGAATGTTCGTAATAAGGCAAATAGGACACTGGGATTTATTAATCAAAGTGTTTGGAACAAGACACCTGGTGTGGTTCTTTAGTTATATATTTCTCTGGTTAGGCCCCATTTATATTATGCAGTTCAGGTTTGGTCGCCGTACTATAGAATGGACATAAATTCACTTGAACGTGTCCAGCTTAGGATGACAAAGTTAATTCCCCAAATTAGAAATCTTTCATGTGAAGAAAGATTAACAAAGCTTAAATTGCATTCACTGGAAAGGCGAAGAGTTAGGGGTGACATGATAGAGGTTTACAAGTGGATGAATGGACATAACAAAGGGGATATTCATAGGGTATTAAAAGTATGAACACGAAACAATGGGTATAAATTGGATAAATTTAGATTTAGGAAAGACTTGGGTAAATACTGGTTCGGTAACAGGGTTGTTGATTTGTGGAACCAATTACCGCGTAACGTGGTGGAGGTGCGGTCCCTCGATTGTTTCAAGCGTGGGTTGGACAAGTATATGAGTGGGATTGGGTGGTTATATATAGGAGCTGCCTCGTATGGACCAACAGGCTTTCTGCAGTTACCTTGTTCTTATGTAAAATATATGCATATTAGTCTCAATTTCAGTACATTGGTCACACCTATTGTTGTCCTTAATGCCCAACAACAACAACAACCTATCAATAGTAGGGAAGGTCTCATGAATATAGCGATACAATAGCTCACGTTGTTTTGGAGCAATATATTTAACATGTTGCTTGCCCATATTACTTGTCAGATAAAGAGTGGATATGCCTCCTCTACTCTAGGAACTGTATGTGGGAGCAGAACATCATACACTTGTATACTTTGTTGCTCGCTTACCACGTAGTCATGTATACTGTACGGCTGACCTGACAGCCACGTAGTCATGTATACTGTACGGTTGACCTGACAACCACGTGGTCATGTATACTGTACGGCTGACCTGACAGCCACGTAGTCATGTATACTGTACGGCTGACCTGACAACCACGTGGTCATGTATTCTGTACGGCTGACCTGACAGCCACGTGGTCATGTATACTGTACGGCTGACCTGACAGCCATGTAGTCATGTATACTGAAGAGCTGACCTGACAGCCACGTAGTCATGTATACTGTATAGCTGACCTGACAGCCACGTAGTCATGTATACTGTACGGCTGACCTGACAGTCACGTTGTCATGTATTATGTAGAGCTGACCTGACAGCCACGTAGTCATGTATACTGTATAGCTGACCTGACAGCCACGTAGTCATGTATACAGTAGAGTTGACCTAACAGCCACATAGTCATGTATACTCAGTAGATGTTAACCTAGTAACGACGTTGCCATGTATACTTTGGAGACGTTAATCTGGTAACGATGTTGTCATGTATACTGCAAAGCTTCTTGTCTGAAAACTACATTGTTTTGTACACAGCGAAGCTGGCATGTCTGGCAACCACGAAGTTCTCAATATTGTGGACCTGCTTGTCTGGTAAACCAAGAGGTCAGGTACACTGTGATGTTGGTTTACCTGGCAACCACATGTTCATGTAACCTGTAGAAGCCCTCGTCTGGCAGTCACATTCTCAGGTATACTGTGGAGTTGTTAGTCTAACAACCTGCGAACATAACCAGACATTATAACCTGTTCCTATAACATAACTAAGAACTAGAAGTTATAACCAGCAGTAATTATCTTCCCAAATAACTTGCAGTAATTACCTGCTGTAATTATCTGCCAAAATAAATCGCAGTAATAAGCTTCCGAAATAATCTTTATGAAGAGAAATATATATCATTGTAATCCGTTTTTATATGATATTGAATAAGGAATAATATTTTCATTAGAGATATTATGAATACAAATTATAGCTTGACATAATGTTGCAGCCCTGTCGGAAAACCTGACACCATTTAATATTACATACAATAGGCAGATAATATTGCTGCTGCCGTTGTATACACAAGTTACCCATAGAAAATGTAGCTTGTAGTGGAATTTTCCGTCAATAGAAAACGGGATATCATTGTGTGGTGGTAACGTTGATGGTTGAGTAGTCTGTAATGCCAGTCCAACCCGTTCTCGCAAATTTAATAAGTCAATATTGACTTAAATATGTGCATAGGTGACATACTTAACATAATAGATACCCTTAAAAAGATTCATAAAAAACACCGACCTTACCTAACCTTGTTAGTATCTTAAGATAAGCATCTTATTGCTTCGTAATTACAATTATTACCTAACCTATAATAGGTATAGGTTAAGTAATAATTGTAATTACGAAGCAATAAGATGCTTATCTTAAGATACTAACAAGGTTAGGTAAGGTCGGTGTTTTCTATGAATCTTTTTAAGGGTATCTATTATGTTTAGTATATCACCTATGCACGTAGTTAATAAGTCAATATTGACTTTACGAATTTGCGAGAACGGGTTGGCCAGTCACAAAGTATTAAAAAAAAAGTAAACTGCAGAAGGTGTATTCACAGTGTGATAAACTGTAAGATAAAGCAGAGGGGAAAAAACATTTAAATTTTTTTTACTTTGATAAAAATATGAATTAAATAAATTACAAAATATAACCAGGCTTGGCTTTAATACAAGATGTGCAAAACAAACAAGATGAATAATCAAATTTACGTTACGTTAAGGTTCAAAATAAAATATTGTCCGGAATACCATGAGCTAGTCTGACTAAATCTGCTACCACACTGAGATGTGTTAACAGGTCTACTCAGTTGAGCACTCAGGAGTAATCTGAATCTTGGAGAGGTTGGTGGCCCTATTTATACAGAATATCGGCCGAATAGATGGCGCTGATGTCGTCTTTTAACTATGAACCGGCTGTTAAACTGCTTGTTACAGAGGGCGTGGCCTCCCAGCGACCCAGGTGCGAGGTGGGGTGACGGGCCGTGGTGCCAGTGGGGTGACGGGCCATGGTGCCAGTGGGGTGACGGGCCATGGTGCCAGTGGGGTGACGGGCCATGGTGCCAGTGGGGTGACGGGCCATGGTGCCAGTGGGGTGACGGGCCATGGTGCCAGTGGGGTGACGGGCCATGGTGCCAGTGGGGTGACGGGCCATGGTGCCAGTGGGGTGACGGGCCATGGTGCCAGTGGGGTGACGGGCCATGGTGCCAGTGGGGTGACGGGCCATGGTGCCAGTGGGGGACTGGTAGACTGTGTAGACATCTGGAAGTAGTTGTTCTTGGTTGCAGTTCTTGATTACATAGACGTGAATGAGTAAAATAAGCGATAATGGAGTAGGCCGAATCTCTTCCTAGAGATTTTACTGTGACAATTGCCACATAGTACTAAAAAATCACCAGCTATTCTGTTGGAAATTTTTCTTAAATTCATTAGTCTTTGAACTTTTAATATCATAAAAACATCTCATTTGAATTAACTTAATTATTAGTATCAATATAGAGTAAATGTGACCCTTCTATCACTTACTGACATTGGACAAGGAGAGTCAGGAGAGTCAGTAGTGAGAGAGGTCAGCCATTGTTTGTTAAGACCAGAGGCGCTGGGGAGCAAATTCAGTTCCTATAATTCTCTTGGACGATGTGTTATGGAGATCAAATTATTGCTCTACCAACATTAACACGCTGTCAACATAAACAAGGGAAGTGTCTTACCGAAACCCGTTTATCTAATCATTTCTGGCCAGTTAATGTTAGGTAGATAAAGGGCGAACCAGTTAGTACACGAACGATCTACTCAGCACAGGGTAATTAAGCCTTGGTTCTTATCTTATACAATATACAGTGTTTTCTCTGATATAGCTGTCATATATTAGGATTCCGGCTTTACAGCTAGTGCCCTTTGACAGGAACAAGAAGAGGAAGCAAGAATTAATCGTGGTACATCAGTTACTTGGGGTGCTGGAAGCTAGCCTCTCAAGAGGATAATTTGGTGTCTTCATCCTAGTTATACCTGGACGACTAAGCCAACCATACAATAAGATAAGGCACCTCCTCAATTTATATACTAATATATGTAGTTTAATACTGTAGTTTGATTGGTTGCATATATATAAATTTAATGTAACCCCCCCCCTAATGTGTAAATGTGTAAGGATCGATTTGTGAGAACTATTGCAGAAATACAGTCCACTTAACATCATACCAATTGCTATCGAAATATATAAATTAACATAAATATAAAATCTATATAAATTCATGTAAATTAAATAAATATAAATCTCACAGGTCGGTTCCCACAAGCCCCGTGTGTCTATTTTAAAACTAAAAACTAATTGGGGATTTATATTAAAAGTGAGAATAAAGTAAAATAAAATCCTATTAATCAGCCGTAAGAAACTGCAGTATTATCCTGCTGTAATAACCACTCGTAGTGATCTCAGGTAATTACCAACTGTAAAGAATAACAGCAAACACCTATAGTAATAACCGGAAGTAATAACCTTTTGCAAAAGTTTGCTATAATAACTCGCCTTAATAACCTACAGAAATAACACATCATATTATCATGACGAAATTGCGATAAGAAATAACACGAATAATTCCAGGTAATATCCAGCAAAAATTATGACACACAAAAACATGCTGTAACACCCTGTATACCGAGCTCCACATGCTGTAACACCCTGTATACCGAGCTCCACATGCTGTAACACCCTGTATACCGAGCTCCACATGCTGTAACACCCTGTATACCGAGCTCCACATGCTGTAACACCCTGTATACCGAGCTCCTCGTAATTCCGCGTCCCAATAACAAGTCTTATCTAGATTAATAATATTTTCGTAATACCCTGATATAATAACCCACAACAACAATCAGTTTGTGTAAATGATCAGACGTAACAATCAGATGTTAAATTATCCCTAGTTATACTGACCTGTTAAAATAACCCGTCTCAATCATCAATACTTATAACTTGAATACAAAACCTACGAGAATACCCTTTGTAATGATAACTCAGTAATAACCTACAATTATTGACTGTTGTAATAATATCCCAGAGTAATAACCTATATGTTCAGTAACTTTTTAATCCCAAATTATATATTTTGTTCTTAGTCGCTTTTAATTGTTATTGAAGCCAGACTTCTGAGGTGACTTTATGTTTCATCTGTTTATGTCGGTTGCTGAGTTTATTACGTGTTTGGGGAATTTATATTTAACTGTTGAAAAGATTATGGGGTCGACCTGAGGACCGTCGTGACCCCAGCGGGTGACCCCACACACTGACCTGAGGACCGTCGTGACCCCAGCGGGTGACCCCACACACTGACCTGAGGACCGTCGTGACTCCAGCGGGTGACCCCACACACTGACCTGAGGACCGTCGTGACCCCAGCGGGTGACCCCACACACTGACCTGAGGACCGTCGTGACCCCAGCGGGTGACCCCACACACTGACCTGAGGACCGTCGTGACCCCAGCGGGTGACCCCACACACTGACCTGAGGACCGTCGTGACCCCAGCGGGTGACCCCACACACTGACCATGACTCTTCCTATTTAATAAAGTCATCAACCCTGCATTATATTCACCTCCCCAGGTGAACAACCAAATAATTCATTACAGTAGCAATCCGTATTAATCACACTCCATCCCTATCATTATGGCACTGTGAACACTCCATCTCCAGCATTATGGCACTGTGAACACTCCATCCCCAGCATTATGGCACTGTGAACACTCCATCTCCAGCATTATGGCACTGTGAACACTCCATCTCCAGCATTATGGCACTGTGAACACTCCATCTCCAGCATTATGGCACTGTGAACACTCCATCCCCAGCATTATGGCACTGTGAACACTCCATACCCAGCATTATGGCACTGTGAACACTCCATCCCTAGCATTATGGCACTGTGAACACTCCATCCCTATCATTATGGCACTGTCAACACTCCATTTCCAGCATTATGGCACTGTGAACACTCCATACCCAGCATTATGGCACTGTGAACACTCCATCTCCAGCATTATGGCACTGTGAACACTCCATCCCTATCATTATGGCACTGTGAACACTCCATCTCCAGCATTATGGCACTGTGAACACTCCATCTCTAGCATTATGGCACTGTGAACACTCCATACCCAGCATTATGGCACTGTGAACACTCCATCCCTAGCATTATGGCACTGTGAACACTCCATCCCTATCATTATGGCACTGTCAACACTCCATTTCCAGCATTATGGCACTGTGAACACTCCATACCCAGCATTATGGCACTGTGAACACTCCATCTCCAGCATTATGGCACTGTGAGCACTCCATCCCTATCATTATGGCACTGTGAACACTCCATCTCCAGCATTATGACACTGTGAACACTCCATCTCTAGCATTATGGCACTGTGAACACTCCATACCCAGCATTATGGCACTGTGAACACTCCATCCCTAGCATTATGGCACTGTGAACACTCCATCCCTATCATTATGGCACTGTCAACACTCCATTTCCAGCATTATGGCACTGTGAACACTCCATACCCAGCATTATGGCACTGTGAACACTCCATCTCCAGCATTATGGCACTGTGAACACTCCATCCCTATCATTATGGCACTGTGAACACTCCATCTCCAGCATTATGGCACTGTGAACACTCCATCTCTAGCATTATGGCACTGTGAACACTCCATCTCTAACATTCTAAACACTATACCTAACTTTGTGGTTTAATGAGTGCTTCATTTCCCTTACACTTCCCGCCTTTTTATTATTTCCGCAAGAACATTCCCTCCTTCTTATTCTTACCTTAAGAACACTCCATTCTTTACATTTCGGCTCCCTGAACACTCTCCCACCTCCGGCTTGGTCTATGAAAGCTCCCCTTCTGGTCTGCATTGTAAGGCTGGCAAGGAGTCCTCCGTCGCGTCACTCTCCGTGAATGTGCGAGTCTCCCCTAGCTCTTGCTCTTAGCCTTCGTTCCTTCTCAATGTAAACCTCTCAGCGTTTTCTTCCTGCCTCGCTGGCCAGGCTCTCTACACTCACCTTTATTCCAGAGGAAACATATTTTCTTTTGGTTCGATGTCACTGGAAATTATAAATATATATATATATATGTTTGTTAGGATATCGTAAGTCAGGCGTGTGTATCGTAAGTCAGACGTGTGGTTGTAAGTCACAGCCTCTCGCCACGTCTGACCCGGTGTGCCGGAGGAATACTGTCTTGTAATGTTCCAGGTAATATCTCCCTCCAGTTGAGTTTTCACGCTTCAAGTGGCAATAATTCTCTCTTAATTTTTGTTATCTTCTGTGTCTGTTTCATCAAGATTACAGTAATTATTTGTATTAAACATATTTAGTTTGTTTAAAACGTATGTAGTATGTTTTTAAAGCATATTTACTTTGTTTTTATAACATATTTAGTTGTCTACAACGCATTTAGTTTGTGTTTAAAACATTTAATTTGTGCTCAAAACGTTTATATGTTGCTTAAAACATATTTAGTTTGTGTTTAAAACATTTAATTTGTGCTCAAAACGTTTATATGTTGTTTAAAACATATTTAGTTTGTGTTTAAAACATTTTTTTCTGTTTAATTCTCATTTAGTTTCCGTTTAAAACATATTTAGTTTGTTTAAAATAAATTTAGTTTGTATTCAAAGTGTATTTAGTTTGTGTTTAAAACTAAATATATTTTAATTGTATTTAAAAGGTCATTATTCAGGTGATAATTCAGTTTGTATTTAAATACAAACACAAGGTTATAGGGTGGAAGAGGATCTACCCCCATGTATCACTTACTTCCAAAAGCATCCTCAGTGAGTACCAAACAGCGTCCTCAGTGAGTACCAAACAGCGTCCTCAGTGAGTACCAAACAGCGTCCTCAGTGAGTACCAAACAGCGTCCTCAGTGAGTACCAAACAGCATCCTCAGTGAGTACCAAACAGCGTCCTCAGTGAGTACCAAACAGCGTCCTCAGTGAGTACCAAACAGCGTCCTCAGTGAGTACCAAACAGCGTCCTCAGTGAGTACCAAACAGCGTCCTCAGTGAGTACCAAACAGCGTCCTCAGTGAGTACCAAACAGCGTCCTCAGTGAGTACCAAACAGCGTCCTCAGTGAGTACCAAACAGCGTCCTCAGTGAGTACCAAACAGCGTCCTCAGTGAGTACCAAACAGCGTCCTCAGTGAGTACTTAGCAAGCACAACAGCAAAGTCACGTCCATAGTTACCACAAGCGGCCTCTCGTACACCTCTCTAGTGAGACACAGGTTGGCAACGAACAGTAATGATGATTGTTTGCTGGGAAGGTGATGAAGGTGGTGTTTGATGGTGATGATACAGTGATGAAGGTGGTGTTTGATGGTGATGATACAGTGATGAAGGTGGTGTTTGATAGTGATGATACAGTGATGAAGGTGGTGTTTGGTGGTGATGATACAGTGATGAAGGTGGTGTTTGATGGTGATGATACAGTGATGAGGGTGGTGTTTGGTGGTGATGATACAGTGATGAAGGTGGTGTTTGATGGTGATGATACAGTGATGAAGGTGGTGATGATACAGTGATGAAGGTGGTGATGATACAGTGATGAAGGTGGTGATGATACAGTGATGAAGGTGGTGATGATACAGTGATGAAGGTGGTGTTTGGCGGTGATGATACAGTGATGAAGGTGGTGATGATACAGTGATGAAGGTGGTGATGACACAGTGATGAAGGTGGTGATGACACAGTGATGAAGGTGGTGTTTGGTGGTGATGATACAGTGATGAAGGTGGTGTTTGGTGGTGATGATACAGTGATGAAGATGGTGTTTGGTGGTGATGATACAGTGATGAAGGTGGTGATGACACAGTGATGAGGGTGGTGTTTGATGGTGATGATACAGTGATGAAGGTGGTGATGATACAGTGATGAAGGTGGTGTTTGAAGGTGATGATACAGAGATGAAGGTGGTGATGATACAGTGATGAAGGTGGTGTTTGGTGGTGATGACACAGTGATGAAGGTGGTGTTTGGTGGTGATGACACAGTGATGAAGGTGGTGATGATACAGTGATGAAGGTGGTGTTTGGTGGTGATGATACAGTGATGAAGATGGTGTTTGGTGGTGATGATACAGTGATGAAGGTGGTGATGACACAGTGATGAGGGTGGTGTTTGATGGTGATGATACAGTGATGAAGGTGGTGATGATACAGTGATGAAGGTGGTGTTTGATGGTGATGATACAGTGATGAAGGTGGTGATGATACAGTGATGAAGGTGGTGTTTGGTGGTGATGATACAGTGATGACGTGGTGTTTATCAGTGATGAAAATAGCTTGAAGTAAAAAGGGTTATAACTATGAAGATTGGTGGCAGTGAAGATAGTTTGTGATGAAGACTGTGTGTAGGGTAGAAGTTACAGTGATGAAGACTGTGTGTAGGGTAGAAGTTACAGTGATGAAGACTGTGTGTAGGGTAGAAGTTACAGTGATGAAGACTGTGTGTAGGGTAGAAGTTACAGTGATGAAGACTGTGTGTAGGGTAGAAGTTACAGTGATGAAGACTGTGTGTAGGGTAGAAGTTACAGTGATGAAGACTGTGTGTAGGGTAGAAGTTACAGTGATGAAGACTGTGTGTAGGGTAGAAGTTACAGTGATGAAGACTGTGTGTAGGGTAGAAGTTACAGTGATGAAGACTGTGTGTAGAGTAGAAGTTACAGTGATGAAGACTGAGTGTAGGGTAGAAGTTACAGTGATGAAGACTGTGTGTAGGGTAGAAGTTACAGTGATGAAGACTGTGTGTAGGGTAGAAGTTACAGTGATGAAGACTGTGTGTAGGGTAGAAGTTACAGTGATGAAGACTGTGTGTAGGGTAGAAGTTACAGTGATGAAGACTGTGTGTAGGGTAGAAGTTACAGTGATGAAGACTGAGTGTAGGGTAGAAGTTACAGTGATAAAGACTGTGTGTAGGGTAGAAGTTACAGTGATGAAGACTGTGTGTAGGGTAGAAGTTACAGTGATGAAGACTGTGTGTAGGGTAGAAGTTACAGTGATGAAGACTGTGTGTAGGGTAGAAGTTACAGTGATGAAGACTGAGTGTAGGGTAGAAGTTACAGTGATGAAGACTGTGTGTAGGGTAGAAGTTACAGTGATGAAGACTGTGTGTAGGGTAGAAGTTACAGTGATGAAGACTGAGTGTAGGGTAGAAGTTACAGTGATGAAGACTGTGTGTAGGGTAGAAGTTACAGTGATGAAGACTGTGTGTAGGGTAGAAGTTACAGTGATGAAGACTGAGTGTAGGGTAGAAGTTACAGTGATGAAGACTGTGTGTAGGGTAGAAGTTACAGTGATGAAGACTGTGTGTAGGGTAGAAGTTACAGTGATGAAGACTGTGTGTAGGGTAGAAGTTACAGTGATGAAGACTGTGTGTAGGGTAGAAGTTACAGTGATGAAGACTGAGTGTAGGGTAGAAGTTACAGTGATGAAGACTGTGTGTAGGGTAGAAGTTACAGTGATGAAGACTGTGTGTAGGGTAGAAGTTACAGTGATGAAGACTGAGTGTAGGGTAGAAGTTACAGTGATGAAGACTGTGTGTAGGGTAGAAGTTACAGTGATGAAGACTGTGTGTAGGGTAGAAGTTACAGTGATGAAGACTGTGTGTAGGGTAGAAGTTACAGTGATGAAGACTGAGTGTAGGGTAGAAGTTACAGTGATGAAGACTGTGTGTAGGGTAGAAGTTACAGTGATGAAGACTGTGTGTAGGGTAGAAGTTACAGTGATGAAGACTGTGTGTAGGGTAGAAGTTACAGTGATGAAGACTGTGTGTAGGGTAGAAGTTACAGTGATGAAGACTGTGTGTAGGGTAGAAGTTACAGTGATGAAGACTAAGTGTAGGGTAGAAGTTACAGTGATGAAGACTGTGTGTAGGGTAGAAGTTACAGTGATGAAGACTGTGTGTAGGGTAGAAGTTACAGTGATGAAGACTGTGTGTAGGGTAGAAGTTACAGTGATGAAGACTGTGTGTAGGGTAGAAGTTACAGTGATGAAGACTGTGTGTAGGGTAGAAGTTACAGTGATGAAGACTGTGTGTAGGGTAGAAGTT
>NC_091177.1:42731383-42761383 GCF_040958095.1 Procambarus clarkii
AAGGAAAGAGAAGTTTATTATGGGTTCCTTTTATTGAGAAGCAATAATATATCAGAATGTTGCATGAGAGGGTACACATCCCAGGAAACAATTTTAGGTGGCCACAACGTATCTGGAAAGTGTTTGAAAGTATTGGCAACGTTTGTTTTCACGTATTATATACGTAATTTTGTGTGGATGTAAATAGGTGTCCAACACGAACTGCACGAAACGTTTGTTAAAAAAAATTGAAACCTAAAAAAATAGAGTTTCTCGTGAGTAGGTTACTCATGAGAAACTCTCCAGACACAAAGCAGAACGCTTTAAAAGAGACCAATGACGTCTATGCCTTCAAATGCCCACTTGGGGACTGTATGCCTCAAAGAATTCAGTATATAGGCAAGACAACAACATCTCTTTCCAGGCGATTAACGATGCATAAGCAACAGGGTTCCATTAAGGAACATATAATCTCTTCCCACAACCAGACCATCACCAGAGAAGTCTTAACAAAAAACACGGAAATCATCGATAGATACAGCGATAGCAGGCGGCTAGATATCTGCGAGGCACTACACATTAAGAAGTCGACACCAGCAATCAACAGCCAATTAATGCACAACTATATTCTACCCACTTCAAGACTCCGCACCAATATAGAAGCATCAAAGAAATATGGGCCAATAGGCCCTTTGCAGTTACTTCCATTCTTCCGTTTAACTTACAAAATATTATACCCATTGTTTCGTGTTCTGTCTTGTGTTGAAAGTTTTTCACCTCATCCAAAACTGTTGTAACATATCAACTCACCCAAATGCAGGTATAAAATCGAAGATGATTAAGCTCTGTTCAGTTATAGTTGTGTGTGTGTGTAAACTAAAGTCTTTGAAAATGTAATAAGTTTTACGAAACGCGCTCAAGTGTCGCGGCAGACTAGAAATAATAATGAATTTTGGAGAATTGATTTTTCAGTTACCATCAACAGTGAAAAAAATATAAGAAACATAGAGAAAATTCGTGTTAGAATTATTAATCTTACTTTATATATATATATATATATATATATATATATATATATATATATATATATATATATATATATATATATATATATATATATATATATATATATATATATATATATATATATATATCTAGCTGGAAGATGGGGTCGCCATGGGTTCTCCCCTAGGTGTCCTGTTTGCAAACTTCTACATGGGTACCATCGAGCAAAAAGTCTTAGTCGACATGAACATGAAACCGGCCATATACTGCAGGTATGTTGACGACATTTTTACACAGGTACCTGATGTCAGACATCTGCAGGAGTTGAAGGAGGCATTTGAGCGGAGTTCCGTGCTGCGTTTCACTTACGAGATGGAAAAGGATGGGAAGCTGCCCTTTCTAGATGTAACAGTCATGGAAAAGAGCGGAGGTTTCTACACTGCAGTCTACACTAAGGAAACGAACATAGGAATGTGCCTAAATGCCAAAAGCGACTGCCCAGATAGGTACAAAAGGAGTGTTGTTAACGCATATGTCGACCGTGCTCTCAGCCACAGCTCAGAATGGAAGCAAGTCGACGAAGAACTCTGTAGGGTAAGGCAGGTCCTAGTCAACAACGGTTTCTCCAATGGTTTCGTCGAAGACATCATAAGAAGGAAAGTGAAACGCCATGCAACCTCTGAAGAGACAACCAACACAACACCTATACCCCCTATTAGACTATTTTACAGGAATTTCTTTTCCACAGCTCATAAAACGGAGGAAAGGGTCCTGAAAGATATTGTTAATAGAAACGTTATCCCTACAGACAAAAATCAGAGGATACAACTGACGATTTACTATAAAACCAGAAAAACGGCCAGCCTACTCATGAGAAACTCTCCAGACACAAAACAGAACGCTTTAAAAGAGACTAACGTCGTCTATGCCTTCAAATGCCCTCTTGGGGACTGTAAGCTCCAAAAAACCCAGTATATAGGCAAGACAACAACATCTCTTTCTAGGCGTTTAACGATGCATAAGCAACAGGGCTCCATTAAGGAACATATAATCTCTTCCCACAACCAAACCATCGCCAGAGAAATCCTAGTAAACAACACAGAAAACATCGATAGATACAGCGATAGCAGGCGGCTTGACGTTTGCGAGGCATTACACATTAAGAAGTCAACACCAGCAATCAACAGCCAATTAATGCACAACTATATTCTACCCACTTCAAGACTCCGCACCAATATAGAAGCATCAAAGAAATATGGGCCAATAGGCCCTTTGCAGTTACTTCCATTCTTCCCTTTAACTTACAAAATATTATACCCATTGTTTCACATCAAGAAGTCAACACCAGCAATCAACTGCACAACTATATTCTACCCACCTCAAGACTCCGCTCCAATATAGAAGCATCAAGAAATATGGACCAATAGGCTTTCTGCAATCACTTCTATTCAATACCCATTGTTTCATGTTCTGGCTTGTGTTGATGAAATTAATACCTTATTAAATACCACCTCACCCCATCCACCTCACTCAAATGTAGATATAAGCAAAATCGGAGATGTGTAAGTTCTATTCAGTTGTGTATGTGTAAAGTCTTTGAAAATGTAATAAGTTTTACGAAACGCGCTCAAGTGTCGCGTCAGACTAGAAATAAAAATGAATTTTGGAGAATTGATTTTTGAATTACCTCCAACAGTGAAAAGAAATGTACGAAAGATTGAGAAAATTCGTGTTAGAATTATTAATCTTACTTTTTCGGTCATATTTAATAATATATGTCTACAGGAAAGACTGCTACCGATATATACTAATATATATATATATATATATATATATATATATATATATATATGTCGTACCTAGTAGCCAGAACTCACTTCTCAGCCTACTATTCAAGGCCCGATTTGCCTAATAAGCCAAGTTTTCCTGAATTAATATATTTACTATAATTTTTTTCTTATGAAATGATAAAGCAACCCTTTTCTCTATGTATGAGGTCAATTTTTTTTTATTGGAGTTAAAATTAACGTACATATATGACCGAACCTAACCAACCCTACCTAACCTAACCTAACCTATATTTATAGGTAAGGTTAGGTTAGGTAGCTAAAAAAAGCTAGGTTAGGTTAGGTTAGGTAGGTTAGGTAGACGAAAACACATTAATTCATGAAAACTTGGCTTATTAGGCAAATCGGGCCTTGAATAGTAGGCTGAGAAGTGCGTTCTGGCTATTAGGTACGACATATATATATATATATATATATATATATATATATATATATATATATATATATATATTTTTGTATATATATATATATATATATGTGAATACTCACACCCCAGAAGTGACTCGAACCCATACTCCCAGGAGCAACGCAACTGGTAACTACAGGGCGCCTTAATCCACTTGACCATCACGGCCATCAAAGGAAGTGATAGCCGAGGCTATTTGAGCCACTTCCCCGACGGCAACTCGGATGGTAATCTTGGGCATAGCATTTCACCAAATCACCTCATTCTTTGGGGCACACGTGAGGAACACAAATGCGAACGAGAATTTGTGTTCCTCACGTGTGCCCCAAAGAATGAGGTGATTTGGTGAAATGCTATGCCCAAGATTACCATCCGAGTTGCCGTCGGGGAAGTGGCTCAAATAGCCTCGGCTATCACTTCCTTTGATGGCCGTGATGGTCAAGTGGATTAAGGCGCCCTGTAGTTACCAGTTGCGTTGCTCCTGGGAGTATGGGTTCGAGTCACTTCTGGGGTGTGAGTTTTCATTCGCATATAGTCCTGGGGACCATTCAGGCTCGTTCGCATATATATATATATATATATATATATATATATATATATATATATAAAAATGTAGAAACCCTCTTCTTCCCCCCCCCCTTCTTCCAGCTAGAGGTGGTACTCTAGTTTTTAAAAAAAACTATTAAAAAAAATGTAGAAATATATAAATATATTTCTACATTTAGTAAAATACAACATTATCATAATAAAGGTTGGTTTATCATTTCCTCCTCGCCCTCCTCCCTAGTCCTCGCCCTCCTCCTCCTTGCCCTCCTACTCCTCCTTCCTCCCCGCCCTCCTCCTCCTTACTCCTCGCCCTCCTCCTTAGTCCTCGCCCTCCTACTCCACCTTTCTCCTCGACCTCCTCCTCCTTGCCCTCCTCTTTCCTCCTCGCCCTTCTCCTTACTCCACGCCCTCCGCCTCCTTCCTCCTCGCCCTCCTCCCTCCTCCTCGCCCTCCTCCCTCCTCCTCGCCCTCCTCCTTCCTCTTCGCCCTCTTCCTTCCTCCTCGCCCTCCTCCTCCTTCCTCCTCGCCCTCCTCCCTCCTCCTCGCCCTCCTCCTTCCTCTTCGCCCTCTTCCTTCCTCCTCGCCCTCCTCCCTCCTCCTCGCCCTCCTCCTTCCTCCTCGCCCTCCTCCTCCTTCCTCCTCGCCCTCCTCCCTCCTCCTCGCCCTCCTCCTTCCTCCTCGCCCTCCTCCTTCCTCCTCGCCCTCCTCCTCCCTCCTCCTCCTCCTTCCTCTTCGCCCTCTTCCTTCCTCCTCGCCCTCCTCCTCCTTCCACCTCGCCCTCCTCCCTCCTCCTCGCCCTCCTCCTTCCTCTTCGCCCTCTTCCTTCCTCCTCGCCCTCCTCCTCCTTCCTCCTCGCCCTCCTCCTTCCTCCTCGCCCTCCTCCTTCCTCCTCGCCCTCCTCCTCCCTCCTCCTCGCCTTCCTCCTTCCTCTTCGCCCTCTTCCTTCCTCCTCGCCCTCCTCCTCCTTCCACCTCGCCCTCCTCCCTCCTCCTCGCCCTCCTCCTTCCTCTTCGCCCTATTCCTTCCTCCTCGCCCTCCTCCTTCCTCCTCGCCCTCCTCCCTCCTCCTCGCCCTCCTCCTTCCTCCTCGCCCTCCTCCTTCCTCCTCGCCCTCCTCCTCCCTCCTCCTCGCCTTCCTCCTTCCTCTTCGCCCTCTTCCTTCCTCCTCGCCCTCCTCCTCCTTCCACCTCGCCCTCCTCCCTCCTCCTCGCCCTCCTCCTTCCTCTTCGCCCTATTCCTTCCTCCTCGCCCTCCTCCTCCTTCCTCCTCGCCCTCCTCCCTCCTCCTCGCCCTCCTCCTCCTTCCTCCTCGCCCTCCTCCCTCCTCCTCGCCCTCCTCCTTCCTCCTCGCCCTCCTCCTTCCTCCTCGCCCTCCTCCCTCCTCCTCGCCCTCCTTCCTCCTCGCCCTCCTCCTTCCTCCTCGCCCTCCTCCTCCTTCCTCCTCGCCCTCCTCCCTCCTCCTCATCCTCTTCCTTCCTCCTCGCCCTCCTCCTCCTTCCTCCTCGCCCTCCTCCTTCCTCCTCACCCTCTTCCTTCCTCCTCGCCCTCCTCCTTCCTCCTCGCCCTCCTCCTTCCTCCTCGCCCTCCTCCTCCTTCCTCCTCGCCCTCCTCCCTCCTCCTCGCCCTCCTCCTTCCTCCTCGCCCTCCTCCTCCTTCCTCCTCGCCCTTCTCCTTCCTCCTCGCCCTCCTCCTCCTTCCTCCTCGCCCTCCTCCTTCCTCCTCGCCCTCCTCCTCCTTCCTCCTCGCCCTCCTCCCTCCTCCTCGCCCTCCTCCTTCCTCCTCGCCCTCCTCCTCCTTCCTCCTCGCCCTCCTCCCTCCTCCTCGCCCTCCTCCTTCCTCCTCGCCCTCCTCCTTCCTCCTCGCCCTCCTCCTTCCTCCTCACCCTCTTCCTTCCTCCTCGAACTCCTCCTTCCTCCTCGCCCTCCTCCTTCCTCCTCGCCCTCCTCCTCCTTCCTCCTCGCCCTCCTCCCTCCTCCTCGCCCTCCTCCTTCCTCCTCGCCCTCCTCCTTCCTCCTCACCCTCTTCCTTCCTCCTCGCCCTCCTCCTTCCTCCTCGCCCTCCTCCTTCCTCCTCGCCCTCCTCCTCCTTCCTCCTCGCCCTCCTCCCTCCTCCTCGCCCTCCTCCTTCCTCCTCGCCCTCCTCCTCCTTCCTCCTCGCCCTCCTCCTTCCTCCTCGCCCTCCTCCTCCTTCCTCCTCGCCCTCCTCCTTCCTCCTCGCCCTCCTCCTCCTTCCTCCTCGCCCTCCTCCCTCCTCCTCGCCCTCCTCCTTCCTCCTCGCCCTCCTCCTCCTTCCTCCTCGCCCTCCTCCTTCCTCCTCGCCCTCCTCCTCCTTCCTCCTCGCCCTCCTCCTTCCTCCTCGCCCTCCTCCTCCTTCCTCCTCGCCCTCCTCCCTCCTCCTCGCCCTCCTCCTTCCTCCTCGCCCTCCTCCTCCTTCCTCCTCGCCCTCCTCCCTCCTCCTCGCCCTCCTCCTTCCTCCTCGCCCTCCTCCTCCTTCCTCCTCGCCCTCCTCCCTCCTCCTCACCCTCTTCCTTCCTCCTCGCCTTCCTCCCTCCTCCTCGCCCTCCTCCTTCCTCCTCGCCCTCCTCCTCCTTCCTCCTCGCCCTCCTCCCTCCTCCTCACCCTCTTCCTTCCTCCTCGCCCTCCTCCCTCCTCCTCGCCCTCCTCCTTCCTCCTCGCCCTCCTCCTTCCTCCTCGCCCTCCTCCCTCCTCCTCACCCTCTTCCTTCCTCCTCGCCCTCCTCCCTCCTCCTCGCCCTCCTCCTTCCTCCTCGCCCTCCTCCTCCTTCCTCCTCGCCCTCCTCCTTCCTCCTCGCCCTCCTCCTTCCTCCTCGCCCTCCTCCTCCTTCCTCCTCGCCCTCCTCCCTCCTCCTCGCCCTCCTCCTTCCTCCTCGCCCTCCTCCTCCTTCCTCCTCGCCCTCCTCCCTCCTCCTCACCCTCTTCATTCCTCCTCGCCTTCCTCCCTCCTCCTCGCCCTCCTCCTTCCTCCTCGCCCTCCTCCTCCTTCCTCCTCGCCCTCCTCCCTCCTCCTCACCCTCTTCCTTCCTCCTCGCCCTCCTCCCTCCTCCTCGCCCTCCTCCTTCCTCCTCGCCCTCCTCCTCCTTCCTCCTCGCCCTCCTCCCTCCTCCTCACCCTCTTCCTTCCCCTCCTCCTCCTTGACTTCTGTAGTTCTGAGGTGTTTGTGAGTTGTACTCACCTACATGTACTCCCCCTTGTTGTTCTCATGTAGTTGTACTCACCTACATGTACTCCCCCTTGTTGTTCTCATGTAGTTGTACTCACCTACTTGTATTCATCTAGCAGTGTTTACCAAGGTGTACTCACCTAGCTACATGTACTCTCCTAGTTGTTCTCATGTAGTTGTACTCACCTACATGTACTCCCCCTTGTTGTTCTCATGTAGTTGTACTCACCTACATGTACTCTCCTAGTTGTTCTCATGTAGTTGTACTCACCTACTTGCACTCCCCTTGTTGCTCTCATGTAGTTGTACTCACCTACTTGTATTCATCTAGCAGTGTTCACCAAGGTGTACTCACCTAGCTACATGTACTCTCCTAGTTGCACTCATGTTGCTGTACTTGCCTAGTTGTACTCACCTATTTGTACTTCAGTGATATTTAATGCAAAATCTACTATAATACAGATGCATGTGATAAAGAGGTATATTGATGCACTCTAATTTTTTATTCGAAAAAAATGTTAGATTAAATGTTGCGTGTGCCCTTCATACACCTATGTTGCGTGTGCCCTTCATGCACCTATGTTGCGTGTGCCCTTCATACACCTATGTTGCGTGTGCCCTTCATGCACCTATGTTGCGTGTGCCCTTCATACACCTATGTTGCGTGTGCCCTTCATACACCTATGTTGCGTGTGCCCTTCATGCACCTATGTTGCGTGTGCCCTTCATACACCTATGTTGCGTGTGCCCTTCATACACCTATGTTGCGTGTGCCCTTCATGCACCTATGTTGCGTGTGCCCTTCATACACCTATGTTGCGTGTGCCCTTCATGCACCTATGTTGCGTGTGCCCTTCATACACCTATGTTGCGTGTGCCCTTCATACACCTATGTTGCGTGTGCCCTTCATACACCTATGTTGCGTGTGCCCTTCATACACCTATGTTGCGTGTGCCCTTCATACACCTATGTTGCGTGTGCCCTTCATACACCTATGTTGCGTGTGTCCTTCATACACCTATGTTGCGTGTGCCCTTCATACACCTATGTTGCGTGTGCCCTTCATACACCTATGTTGCGTGTGCCCTTCATACACCTATGTTGCGTGTGCCCTTCATACACCTATGTTGCGTGTGTCCTTCATACCCCTATGTTGCGTGTGCCCTTCATACACCTATGTTGCGTGTGTCCTTCATACACCTATGTTGCGTGTGTCCTTCATACACCTATGTTGCGTGTGCCCTTCATACACCTATGCAGCAACATTTTCCATTTATGTTGATGTATTATACATAAAATACCAAAATATAATTTTAACCTAAAGACAGTATTACTGAATTCATCATTTAGCAAACAGGGTTAAAAAACTATTTTTAGCAAGATCATAATAAAAAGTAAATGTTTCGCACACCTATCATACAACCAGGACACAGCATTCACAATTTATATGTATAACTAGCTGTACCCGGCCATGCGTTACTGTGGCTCAGCAACGCATGTGGGTTGTTGAGCCACAGCAACCTTCCCCCTGTCCCCCAGTCCTACCCTCCATTCCTTCCCCTCCCCTCGTCCTCCTAACCATTCCTCACTCCCTCGTCCTCCTAACCATTCCTCACTCCCTCGTCCTCCTAACCATTCCTCACTCCCTCGTCCTCCTAACCATTCCTCACTCCCTCGTCCTCCTAACCATTCCTCACTCCCTCGTCCTCCTAACCATTCCTCACTCCCTCGTCCTCCTAACCATTCCTCACTCCCTCGTCCTCCTAACCATTCCTCACTCCCTCGTCCTCCTAACCATTCCTCACTCCCTCGTCCTCCTAACCATTCCTCATTCCCTCGTCCTCCTAACCATTCCTCACTCCCTCGTCCATTTTTCCTCCCCTTCATCCTCCTTATATCACTGAAATTTAAGAAAAACAATAAAAAAAAACGAAATTAAAAAAATGGAAAAAACTATACTCACGACATGGACGGTAAGGTAAACAACACATCTCAATTCCAAGGCAATGTCACTCAAAATAATTAAATTAAAATTAAAATAAATCGAAATTTATGAAAATTCAATTTATCAATGAAATCGGGAACATTGAAATGGAATTTTAACATATTTAGTATAGCATAACTCCTCATGTTCAGTACCGCCCAGCCTGTCTCTCTATAGCGTCCTCATTCTTCCCTCATAACCCCTCATGTTCAGTACCGTCCAGCCAGTCTCTCTATAGTGTCCTCATTCTTCCCTCATAACCCCTCATGTTCAGTACCGTCCAGCCTGTCTCTCTATAGCGTCCTCATTCTTCCCTCATAACCCCTCATGTTCAGTACCATCCAGCCTGTCTCTCTATAGCGTCCTCATTCTTCCCTCATAACCCCTCATGTTCAGTACCGTCCAGCCAGTCTCTCTATAGTGTCCTCATTCTTCCCTCATAATTCGCTCGTGTCCCATCTCAAATACCCATCCACGTAAGTAGTGGATTATGTCAGCAATTTGCTACGACTAACCTCAATAGTTTGTAAGAAAGGCAAAAAAATATTTTGTATTTCTGTTAAAAATGTTAAGTATTCGGTTTCAGAAACACTGTAAGATTCAGCGATCAGGGGAATAAAATATATGTTGATGTAATAACAGTTATAGACGGTTTTAGTAAAGTTGAATTATGTGTTAAGCCTAAGAGGCTTTCCTTGGACGTCAATCCCATCGACGTGTGAATTATGAAGCCTCCGGTGCCTCCTCGGGGCTCTGCTTCAAGGAGAAGTTACTGAACGCTTCCCCACCAAGACGACACAACGTCACTGCGAGTCTTCAGATGAATATATGAGTAAATATCGACGTTGTCTCGAATTGTTTGAGCTCTTGAACAACCGCCCCAGAGCCTTCTTGAGTTATCTTGAGATGATTTCGAGGCTTTAGTGTCCTCGCGGCCCGGTCCTCGACCAGGCCTCCACCCCCAGGAAGCAGCCCGTGACAGCTGACTAACTCCCAGGTACCTATTTACTGCTAGGTAACAGGGGCATTCAGGGTGGAAGAAACTTTGCCCATTTGTTTCTGCCTCGTGCGGGAATCGAACCCGTGCCACAGAATTACGAGTCCTGCGCGCTATCCACCAGGCTACGAGGCCCCTGGCATAGTTCAGCGCTGGCTCCCTGACGGTAAACTCTCCTATAAGTAAACCTGGAGTCAGAATTAGGAAGTATCCTCAGAGAATACACTGAATAGTTCAGTATAATAATCAGAACTCTCAGTAACTATGTTCAGTATTGATCAGCGACTCGAAATGACTATTTTGGAATTTATTTATCATTATTGCTTTCATCTTGAGCAATTGCTAAGAATTATTATTCCCATAGCGACCTACACTTGACTCTTGGTGTATATGTGGCTAGTGAGACTTACACCTTCTCTGTGTACCTTGGTGCTGTGTTGATTGTGGCACAGTACTCACCACACCGGGTAGCTCCTGTGTCACACCACAGGAGTACTCAGCAGTTCTGGTGTCACAACACAGGAGTACTTCTGGTGTCACAACACAGGAGTACTCAGCAGTTCTGGTGTCACAACACAGGAGTACTTCTGGTGTCACAACACAGGAGTACTCAGCAGTTCTGGTGTCACAACACAGGAGTACTTCTGGTATCACAACACAGGAGTACTCAGCAGTTCTGGTGTCACAACACAGGAGTACTCAGCAGTTCTGGTGTCACAACACAGGAGTACTCAGCAGTTCTGGTGTCACAACACAGGAGTACTCAGCAGTTCTGGTGTCACAACACAGGAGTACTCAGCAGTTCTGGTGTCACAACACAGGAGTACTCAGCAGTTCTGGTGTCACAACACAGGAGTACTCAGCAGTTCTGGTGTCACAACACAGGAGTACTCAGCAGTTCTGGTGTCACAACACAGGAGTACTCAGCAGTTCTGGTGTCACAACACAGGAGTACTCAGCAGTTCTGGTGTCACAACACAGGAGTACTCAGCAGTTCTGGTGTCACAACACAGGAGTACTCAGCAGTTCTGGTGTCACAACACAGGAGTACTCAGCAGTTCTGGTGTCACAACACAGGAGTACTCAGCAGTTCTGGTGTCACAACACAGGAGTACTCAGCAGTTCTGGTGTCACAACACAGGAGTACTCAGCAGTTCTGGTGTCACAACACAGGAGTACTCAGCAGTTCTGGTGTCACAACACAGGAGTACTCAGCAGTTCTGGTGTCACAACACAGGAGTACTCAGCAGTTCTGGTGTCACAACACAGGAGTACTCAGCAGTTCTGGTGTCACAACACAGGAGTACTCAGCAGTTCTGGTGTCACAACACAGGAGTACTCAGCAGTTCTGGTGTCACAACACAGGAGTACTCAGCAGTTCTGGTGTCACAACACAGGAGTACTCAGCAGTTCTGGTGTCACAACACAGGAGTACTCAGCAGTTCTGGTGTCACAACACAGGAGTACTCAGCAGTTCTGGTGTCACAACACAGGAGTACTCAGCAGTTCTGGTGTCACAACACAGGAGTACTCAGCAGTTCTGGTGTCACAACACAGGAGTACTCAGCAGTTCTGGTGTCACAACACAGGAGTACTCAGCAGTTCTGGTGTCACAACACAGGAGTACTCAGCAGTTCTGGTGTCACAACACAGGAGTACTCAGCAGTTCTGGTGTCACAACACAGGAGTACTCAGCAGTTCTGGTGTCACAACACAGGAGTACTCAGCAGTTCTGGTGTCACAACACAGGAGTACTCAGCAGTTCTGGTGTCACAACACAGGAGTACTCAGCAGTTCTGGTGTCACAACACAGGAGTACTCAGCAGTTCTGGTGTCACAACACAGGAGTACTCAGCAGTTCTGGTGTCACAACACAGGAGTACTCAGCAGTTCTGGTGTCACAACACAGGAGTACTCAGCAGTTCTGGTGTCACAACACAGGAGTACTCAGCAGTTCTGGTGTCACAACACAGGAGTACTCAGCAGTTCTGGTGTCACAACACAGGAGTACTCAGCAGTTCTGGTGTCACAACACAGGAGTACTCAGCAGTTCTGGTGTCACAACACAGGAGTACTCAGCAGTTCTGGTGTCACAACACAGGAGTACTCAGCAGTTCTGGTGTCACAACACAGGAGTACTCAGCAGTTCTGGTGTCACAACACAGGAGTACTCAGCAGTTCTGGTGTCACAACACAGGAGTACTCAGCAGTTCTGGTGTCACAACACAGGAGTACTCAGCAGTTCTGGTGTCACAACACAGGAGTACTCAGCAGTTCTGGTGTCACAACACAGGAGTACTCAGCAGTTCTGGTGTCACAACACAGGAGTACTCAGCAGTTCTGGTGTCACAACACAGGAGTACTCAGCAGTTCTGGTGTCACAACACAGGAGTACTCAGCAGTTCTGGTGTCACAACACAGGAGTACTCAGCAGTTCTGGTGTCACAACACAGGAGTACTCAGCAGTTCTGGTGTCACAACACAGGAGTACTCAGCAGTTCTGGTGTCACAACACAGGAGTACTCAGCAGTTCTGGTGTCACAACACAGGAGTACTCAGCAGTTCTGGTGTCACAACACAGGAGTACTCAGCAGTTCTGGTGTCACAACACAGGAGTACTCAGCAGTTCTGGTGTCACAACACAGGAGTACTCAGCAGTTCTGGTGTCACAACACAGGAGTACTCAGCAGTTCTGGTGTCACAACACAGGAGTACTCAGCAGTTCTGGTGTCACAACACAGGAGTAGTCAGCAGTTCTGGTGTCACAACACAGGAGTACTCAGCAGTTCTGGTGTCACAACACAGGAGTACTCAGCAGTTCTGGTGTCACAACACAGGAGTACTCAGCAGTTCTGGTGTCACAACACAGGAGTACTCAGCAGTTCTGGTGTCACAACACAGGAGTACTCAGCAGTTCTGGTGTCACAACACAGGAGTACTCAGCAGTTCTGGTGTCACAACACAGGAGTACTCAGCAGTTCTGGTGTCACAACACAGGAGTACTCAGCAGTTCTGGTGTCACAACACAGGAGTACTCAGCAGTTCTGGTGTCACAACACAGGAGTACTCAGCAGTTCTGGTGTCACAACACAGGAGTACTCAGCAGTTCTGGTGTCACAACACAGGAGTACTCAGCAGTTCTGGTGTCACAACACAGGAGTACTCAGCAGTTCTGGTGTCACAACACAGGAGTACTCTGCAGTTCTGGTGTCACAACACAGGAGTACTCAGCAGTTCTGGTGTCACAACACAGGAGTACTCAGCAGTTCTGGTGTCACAACACAGGAGTACTTACCAGCTTTGTCTTCATCACATATGAGTACGTGAGTCACAACAGAGAAGTACTCAGCAGCTATGGAAGCATACACTGAAGTACTCAGCAGCTATGGAAGCATACACTGAAGTACTCAGCAGCTATGGAAGCATACACTGAAGTACTCAGCAGCTACGGAAGCATACACTGAAGTACTCAGCAGCTACGGAAGCATACACTGAAGTACTCAGCAGCTATGGAAGCATACACTGAAGTACTCAGCAGCTATGGAAGCATACACTGAAGTACTCAGCAGCTATGGAAGCATACACTGAAGTACTCAGCAGCTATGGAAGCATACATTGAAGTACTCAGCAGCTACGGAAGCATACACTGAAGTACTCAGCAGCTACGGAAGCATACACTGAAGTACTCAGCAGCTATGGAAGCATACACTGAAGTACTCAGCAGCAATGGAAGCATACACTGAAGTACTCAGCAGCTATGGAAGCATACACTGAAGTACTCAGCAGCTACGGAAGCATACACTGAAGTACTCAGCAGCTACGGAAGCATACACTGAAGTACTCAGCAGCTACGGAAGCATACACTGAAGTACTCGGCAGCTATGGAAGCATACACTGAAGTACTCAGCAGCTATGGAAGCATACACTGAAGTACTCAGCAGCTACGGAAGCATACACTGAAGTACTCAGCAGCTATGGAAGCATACACTGAAGTACTCAACAGCTTCGGACTAATAGCATCAGAATTCCTTCATATTAATTACGATCTTCTTTTGAGAGAGTATATCCGCCCCGCCCCCCTCCCCCAGTGGTGAGTGTGTGGGCAAGGCGCTACCCTGGGCTCTCACCGTAGTCAAGCAGCCCTCACCGTAGTTAAGCGGCCCTCACCATAGTCAAGCAGCCCTCACCGTAGTCAAGCGGCCCTCACCGTAGTCAAGCAGCCCTCACCGTAGTTAAGCGGCCCTCACCATAGTCAAGCGTCCCTCACCAAAGTCAAGCGGCCCTCACCGTAGTCAAGCAGCCCTCACTGTATTCAAGCGGCCCTCACCGTAGTCAAGCGGCCCTCACCGTAGTCAAGCAGCCCTCACCGTAGTCAAGCGGCCCTCACCATAGTCAAGCGGCCCTCACCGTGGTCAATTAAGCGACCCTCACCGTAGTCAAGCGGCCCTCACCGTAGTCAAGCGGCCCTCACCGTAGTCAAGCGGCCCTCACCGTAGTCAAGCGGCCCTCACGGTAGTCAAGCGACCCTCACCATAGTCAAGCGGCCCTCACCGTAGTCAAGCGGCACTCACCGTAGTCAAGTAGCCCTCACCGTAATCATTCGGCCCTCACCGTAGTCAAGCGGCCCTCACCGTGGTCAAGCGGCCCTCACCGTAGTCAAGCGGCCCTCACGGTAGTCAAGCGGCTCTCTCCGTAGTCAAGCGGCCCTCACCGTAGTCAAGCGGCCCTCACCGTAGTCAAGCGGCCCTCACCGTAGTCAAGCGACCCTCACCATAGTCAAGCAGCCCTCACCGTAGTCAAGCGGCCCTCACCGTAGTCAAGCGGCCCTCACCGTAGTCAAGCGGCCCTCACCGTAGTCAAGCGGCCCTCACCTTAGTCAAGCGGCCCTCACCGTAGTCAAGCGACCCTCACCGTAATCATGCGGCCCTCACCGTAGTCAAGCGGCCCTCACCGTAGTCAAGCGACCCTCACCATAGTCAAGCGGCCCTCACCGTAGTCAAGCGGCCCTCACCGTAGTCAAGCGACCCTCACCATAGTCAAGCGGCCCTCACCGTAGTCAAGCGGCCCTCACCGTAGTCAAGCGAGGCCCCGGACCTTCACTCCTCTCATATCACCATCGTTGTCACCGCCGGCGTCACTGTAGATGACGGCTCCATCACTCTCATATATATAAGCCAAGAATGGTGTTGACTCAGCGAGTATGTAAGGGTGTTCGCGCCAGGTTGAGAGGCCGTCCCTTGTATAAACACTGTGTATTACTTTCCCTCTTGTGTGGAGAGCGCTTCCTCACCCCCAGAGGCGCCGGAGTCGTCAGCAAGATCGTATCTTACCACCTGTCGATCGCAGCCTTCTATCTTGAGGTTATCTTGAGATGATTTCGGGGCTTTAGTGTCCCCGCGGCCCGGTCCTCGACCAGGCCTCCACCCCCAGGAAGCAGCCCGTGACAGCTGACTAACTCCCAGGTACCTATTTACTGCTAGGTAACAGGGGCATTCAGGGTGAAAGAAACTTTGTTTTCTGCAAACAAAACTTTCTGTTTTCCCATTTGTTTCTGCCTCGTGCGGGAATCGAACCCGCGCCACAGAATTACGAGTCCTGCGCGCTATCCACCAGGCTACGAGGCCCCTAAAGAGCGCTTCCTTACCCCAGAGGCGCCGGAGTCGTCAGCAAGATCGTATCTTACCACCTGTCGATCGCAGCCTTGCTCGACTATGTCACCAAAATTTCTTAGAAGTACCTAGGAGCTTTCTTATAAAATATCAACATTTTAAGTTCTTGATTGTTATATTATTTTATGAAGAAAGATTTACAGTATGAGTTTTTAAATATAGGAATGGTTTAATATATTAATATGAGTCGTAATGGAGCTTACAGCCTCATCCTGTCATTGTTCACAATGCTTCCATGTTTTCAAATACTATTTGTATTTGATTTAGTCAATATGTCTAAAGGCCGCAAGCAATTACAGATCTGTGGCATGAGCTCGTGAATGCGCTCTGTCACTGACATTGATACTCCAATTACCATAAATTCTCACCAGTTAACAAAAAATTCAAAACCAGTGTATAGTTTGCCTCGATGTTCGTTCCTATATACTTCATAGGAATGTATATATACCATATATTCACCGAGAGGTGTACATGTACTGAACAATGTTCTTCTGTCCTGGACCTTGTCCTTCAGTACTGGACCTTGTTCTTCAGTACTGGACCTTGTTCTTCAGTACTGGACCTTGTTCTTCAGTACTGGACAATGTTCTTCAGTACTGGACAATGTTCTTCAGTACTGGACAATGTTCTTCAGTACTGGACAATGTTCTTCAGTACTGGACAATGTTCTTCAGTACTGGACAATGTCCTTCAGTACTGGACAATGTTCTTCAGTACTGGACAATGTTCTTCAGTACTGGACAATGTTCTTCAGTACTGGACAATGTCCTTCAGTACTGGACAATGTTCTTCAGTACTGGACAATGTTCTTCAGTACTGGACAATGTTCTTCAGTACTGGACAATGTTCTTCAGTACTGGACAATGTCCTTCAGTACTGGACAATGTTCTTCAGTACTGAACAATGTTCTTCAGTACTGAACAATGTTCTTCAGTACTGGACAATGTTTTTCAGGTACTGGACAATGTTCTTCAGTACTGAACAATGTTCTTCAGTACTGGACAATGTTCTTCAGTACTGAACAATGTTCTTCAGTACTGGACAATGTTCTTCAGTACTGAACAATGTTCTTCAGTACTGGACAATGTTCTTCAGTACTGAACAATGTTCTTCAGTACTGAACAATGTTCTTCAGTACTGAACAATGTTCTTCAGTACTGAACAATGTTCTTCAGTACTGAACAATGTTTTTCAGGTACTGGACAATGTTCTTCAGTACTGAACAATGTTCTTCAGTACTGGACAATGTTCTTCAGTACTGAACAATGTTCTTCAGTACTGAACAATGTTTTTCAGTACTGGACAATGTTCTTCAGTACTGAACAATGTTCTTCAGTACTGAACAATGTTTTTCAGGTACTGGACAATGTTCTTCAGTACTGGACAATGTTCTTCAGTACTGGACAATGTTCTTCAGTACTGAACAATGTTCTTCAGTACTGAACAATGTTCTTCAGTACTGAACAATGTTCTTCAGTACTGAACAATGTTCTTCAGTACTGGACAATGTTCTTCAGTACTGAACAATGTTTTTCAGGTACTGGACCTTGTTCTTCAGTACTGGACAATGTTCTTCAGTACTGAACAATGTTCTTCAGTACTTGTGGGAAATTTTTACCCACCATATCTAATAATCATCTAAGAAATGTATAATTTCTATATCATATCTAAATCATATCAAAATCATATCTAAATCATATCAAAATCATATCTAAATCGTATCAAAATCATATTAGAATCATTAAAGATTCATTATATAGCTTGATCCTGGATGACAATGGCACCATGAACACGTACGCAACAGGGGCCCTTTTGATGCCTACGTGACTTTGTACATGATCTCTCAAGGATCCAAAAGCTTCTAGAAGGACTTCTTAATTAAAAAACTATTGGAACATTGATTCAACATCCGGTAGGATTAAAAATCGAATCCTTAATAAGATTCAGTGGTACTTTCAAATACTACTTATAATCTTTAAATCTTATATCTAATTATATTATAATCACATCTTATCTTAATCATAAGTCTAGACTGTAAAAATAATCAATCAATATTCATAGAAGGCTACCGTGCTCAGAGAGCATGGCAGGGCGATGGGGGGAGTGAAGCGCCCACCAACAAAGCCCAGCGGCACTCCGCGTTTGTTTACAATTGAGTGAACAAGTGACTGATCCTTAGCGAACATTACCAGCTCAAGGACACCTTATCTAATATTTTTATCGCCAGTGAATACTCTCTAGAACTGGGGGAGTACCTGGACAATATCTACAAGGAAAATCCGTGAACATTCACATAAAATAGAGTGTATAGTGGAGATCAGTGACACGGTTTCCTCCACCTTCATTCATAAACTTTTATCTCGAATCATTCTTCTGCAACTGCAGGATAATCACGTAGCAACGCTACCAGATCATCATACAGCAACGCTGTAGCAAAATATCGTGCCTAAACTCGACAAGAGAGTTAATCAGTCTGGCAAACTTGTCAGACAGGCACCCCGACTGGCAGAGAAGTATATTGAAGGTTATTTGGTATATGATTGGCCAATTGTATGCTTGTGTAGCTTTAATATCCTATAAATCTGTCTGTTGGTTAAAAAGCGAGGCTAAGCCTCACATATCAGTAAGTTTATTAAAATTGTAGTGTAGCTGTGAATCTTATCCAAGCACTGAACCTCATGGGTGTCCATTGTGTCAGAAAATAATTCAGCCTCAATAAGTAAAAACCTCACAAGTGTCCATAGTTTTGGAAAAGATTCAGTCAAGCTAACTGTATCATATAAAGTGAATATGTCTGCATATATATTTGAATATATAAATTAAGTTATCAATTGCTTGCTTAGTTATTTATAAGTTATCATATAAGTTCATTTAATTGAATATAATTTCTAGTACTAAGTTAATAGTATTAAGACTACATTTAAGGTCATTTATTATACTTTTACAATTTAATTTGTTGTTTATAGTATAAGAATCTATTGGCTGTTAAGTTATGGTACTAGGTTAGACTATGTACGTTTAAATCCCTGATTTAAACAGAGCCAGTGTTCAGTCAGATAACTGAATTTATTAAATCTTATCCTTGTATAAAATACAAGCTGATGTGAGATCCCTGTCTACAGGTGGATTGGAACTTCTATCAACTAAGTCATTCACCCCACCTGTCCCTTACAGCCCACAATCTGTCATTAGGAAAAGAGGATCTAGGATTTACAACCCTAGCTAGAGATTTTAATTGAATTAATTTGCAGACAGTAATTTTTTAATTTAGTTCAGTACAAGTCCCTGGTAGTCTCCTCTTATATCAATCCCAGCAGGTTTTTCCCACATTAATGGTCCTTCGAACCGGATAATAATGGTCCTTTGTACCTAGATATTTATGATCATTCGTTTACCGAATATTTCAATGCCAAATACATAAGAAACTTCTTGATTTTGCATTGGAATAATTCTTACATATTCTAGCCTAACCTAGCTATCAGCCAATATTTATCATAGCTATATATCTAAGTAAACAAATAGTTTGCAGTGGCTTAAGCCACCATATCCATTAACTAGTAAGCATTCATAGCATACTAATATTGGTTTGTGTTAAGAAACCACAGTACTTAAGTATATCAGTGTCACAGACACAACTGCATCTTAATCATAAAATACCATTATCTACCTCATTGTGGTAACATTACATATATATTTAAGTGTATTATCTAGCATTATCTCTAATCTACTGATTTTCAGAGCTGCTCATTACATAATATTCTTTAAAAAAGTGTTATCATCACTGTAAGAGCATCATTACAATCTATCTATAATCAACTATATCATACCCTATTCAAGGTAAAACCAGTAGACATTCTACTGTATTTTATCAAACAATTATTATGGTAACAGATTTTGTAATAACTTTGCAAAAATAGTGCCATTTACTATTTTTAAAAAATTATTACAAGATTTACCAACTTGGTGCATTCGTGCATTCGGGTCACAAATCAAATTATTACAGTACTTTTGATAATTGAACACCTGCTACAACCAGATTCCAGGGAGGAAATGAAGGACGATCTTTGGAATCATTACCTAAGTAGACAGGAAAGCTCATTTATCAAAATACATTAACATCAAACATATTTATCAGAAAAAAGAGAAAAATCTCGGAATCTCCGAAACTCGGAAAAGGTCAAAATGACTAACAGTATTTCACCAGCAACTGAAACAGAAAAGAAAAGGACACAAAGTGTCTAAAAAATCACTTGAATCTACAGCCTACAGACCATTTAAATCAGGTGATAGACAAATGTCATCATCACTTGGCTACAATAGTCTACAATTGGGGATTAAGACCAATCTTAATCTCACATCACAATCTGAAAGGCTAACAACACATTGACAATGTCAATACAAATATTATCATCCATCTAAGATAACTATCTTAATCCAAGAATATAGTCTTGATCACCTAATCTCATGCTTTCACTGGAGTGAAAGCAGCCTCAGAAAATCTGAAGTTAATCAAGCATCTCAGAGACTTACTTAATAGAAAAAGCAAAATGCTTCATCACATCATGAATAATGTAGATACACATTATTACAGATACAATTCATCCTTTAAGGAAATCCTTGGAGGAGTACAAGTGTTACATGCTTGTATGACCTACTTGCATGTAATTACTTACCTACAAGTTTTACATACTTGTAACAACATCTTATCACAAAGCCAAATCTTTGATGGACTTCGAGCTTACGTACAAAGATTACGAAGCCGAGGAAAACTTAGATCTCAAGAAAAAATCCCCAAAGGTGAATCTACGGACAAAAACAAAAATGTCCAAAATGGCAGTCAAAAATCAAGGCAACAAAACTCTTCTGCAAAGTGGAAACAGAATAATGTTGGCTCTTATGCTATATCCCCCACAGTTAACAGAACTGTAGGAAACCAAGCTCCTAAGACAGATAAGACAAAAGGAGCTACAAGTGCCCCAAAATGTTTATTCTGTCAAGAAGCACATACCATTTATCAATGCACAGTTTATGTAGGCCGTGCCAGTCGAATCGATCGACTGAAATCTCTGAACAGGTGCATCCGTTGTCTACGGAAGCACGATACAAGTGAGTGTATCACTCAATTGCAGAACTGCCAATATTGTCATAAAAGTGTACATCACACAGCACTCTGTGGTGATATTAACACTCAATCCAGATCACAAACTTCCAATAATCAACCTGCATCTCAGGCAAAGCCCAAAGATGATAATACCACAACAGCCGTACAATTCTGTACAGTAATGAGCAATGTCAACGACTTGGATACAGAAATTGTTACAGCAGCCATATTGCCTACTGCACAGCTAGAACTATGCAATCAAGGAATTTGTATTCCAACTAGAGGCTTTTTTGATCAAGGGTCACAGAAAACCTTTATCAGTAAAAGGATGGCAGAAGATTTACAACTTAAATCTTCAAAGCAAGTATCTACCTCCATATCAGGGTTTTTTACTAATTCTGGTCGTAGAACCTTTCCAGTAGTAAAACTCAATGTCTGTCTAGGTACATCCCAAAGGACAGTAGAAGCCATAGTAGTTGATAAAATTCCTACTGAAATGGAAGTGACTGGTCTGACAGCAACAATTAAATTCCTAAAAGAAAAAGGAATCCAATTAGCAGATCCTCTACTTGATTCTGACTACATAGGGGATATCGGAATCCTGATTGGAGCTGACTACTATCATCGATTCATTCTGGGATCAGAAGAATCTATGGGTATGAATATACTCAAATCAGCAGGAGGCATATTGATGACAGGACCTATACTAGATCTTGAACCTTCAACTCCTGAAAAATCACATCATACAGAAACTGTAATAGTGGCATGACTAGGCAAAGAACAGTCACCACTTAAAATCCCCCACATGATTGATGATGGATTAGAATCTGTACCTCAATTGTGGGAACTTGATGCTATAGGAATAATTCCTGAACAACCAAGTCCTGATGATGTCTGTGCATATAATCAATACTTAGAAACTGTACAGTACTATGATGGACAGTACTGGGTAAGGCTACCATGGAAAATCAACCATAAAACCTTACCTACCAATTATCACATGGCTTATAGTCAATTTAAATCGCAACTAGCAAAGCTAAGAAAAAGGCCTGAGCATTTAAAACTCTATCATGAGATTATTGCTCAACAATTAAAGAATAAATTCATCGAAGTCGTGAAACATGACAATAAGCAAACAGGCCATTTTTTACCACACATGGCTGTAAAGAGAGAATCAAAAACAACTCCTTTACGGATAGTTTTTAATTGTAGCTCTAAATCTGGACCCCAAGGAACCAGTCTAAATGATTGTTTGCAAACAGGTCCAAGTCTAACTCAGAAATTGTATGACATACTGTTGAAGTTTAGACTTAACAAATATGCGTATACAGCAGATATAAGTAAGGCCTTTCTAAGAGTTGGCTTACAAGAAGAAGATAGAGACTTCACTAAGTTTCTATGGGTAGAGAACCCAGAAGATGTCAATAGTCCTGTAGTGACTTTCAGATTCTCATCAGTTCTTTTTGGCGCGACAAGCAGTCCATTTCTATTGCAAGCAACTCTAGATACTCATCTGAAGAAATCATCAAGTCCCTGTAAGACTGAAATCAGTCAAAATCTATATGTAGATAATTTTCAAGGGACAGTTAACAGTACTACTGAACTGTTACAATTATATCAAGAGGCCAACAAGGAGCTACAAGGTGCCAACATGCCACTACAATCTTGGGCCTCTAATAATGCAACATTGAATAATCAAATAGCAAGAGATTACCCTGAATATCACGTACCAGAATCACAAAAGGTGTTAGGCATGGATTGGGATTTAATCTCGGACACAATATCGATCAAATCCGTGCCAGTAAATTACAACATCACTACAAAAAGGGATTTGCTTTCACAAGTTAGCAAAGTATTCGACCCACTGGGTCTACTAAATCCTTTGACTATCAAGTGGCGTTTATTGGTGCAACAAGCATGGAAAGCTAAGGTTGGTTGGGATGATCCACTACCAATCCAGTTACAAAAAGCTTGGATGGAAGTGGCTCAAGAACAAACTTTAGTTGAAAAGATAATCTTTCCAAGACACATAGTCGAGGAAAATGAAGAAGTATCACTACATGTATTCGCAGACTCGTCAGCCAAAGCTTTTGGAGCTTGTGCTTACTTAGTGACTTCTAATCAATCATATCTTATCAGCTCTAAGGCCAGAGTCGCTCCATTAAAAAAGAGGACTTTGCCTCAGATGGAACTAACAGCACTGCTAACTGGAACACGCTTAGCAGTGCATATCAAACAAGTCTTGTCTACCATGAACATCAAAGATGTCATTATATGGTCTGACAATGAAGCTGTCTTACAATGGGTACGAAACGACAACTGTCCAACTCCATATGTAAAAAATCGCGTCTCGGAAATTAAAGAAATTTCCGCAGGTTTTCAATTGTTGCATGTACCAACAAAGGATAATCCAGCTGATCTCTTATCAAGAGGTATGGCATTTAAACAGTTTGCAAAGGCAGATATTTGGTTTCATGGGCCTCGATGGTTAGTGAATGGTAGTTGGCCTGAACAAAAGCCACACGTCATTACGACACAAACCATAACTACCACCAGGCAGCAAGCTCAAATATCAGTCTTGGATTGTACTCGTTACTCCTCGCTCATCAAATTAATCAATGTAACACAGAACGTGTTTCATTATCTCAGGAAAAAAGGTATAAAATACACTTTTCCTGATGCACTTATCTATTGGGTAAGACAAGCCCAGAGAGAAACTTATGGGAATAACTATGAAAATCTTCCGCATAAGTTAAAACACAATCTCGGTCTGTGGATAGACCAAGAAAATCACAACATTCTGCGTTGTGGAGGGAGACTTAAACACGCAGATATCAATCTAGATACCGTGCATCCATGGCTTTTACCAAAAAATCATTGGATCACAAGGTTGATTGTGTTGCATACACATCAACAAATCATCAAACATGGAGGAGTGTTAGACACACTCACACAAATCAGACAGCAGTACTGGATTCCTCAGGGAAGACAGTCAGTCAAATCAATCTTGAAGAATTGCATGATATGCCGAAGGTACGATGCAAGAACTTGCTCTTATCCAGGGCCACCACCCCTGCCAAAGGAACGAGTGGTCCATCTACAACCTTTCGAAACGACAGGAGTAGATTATACAGGAGCAATATATCTAACAGGGACTGCAGATAAGCAACCTATCAAGGCATACATCTGTCTGTTCACCTGTGCTACCACCAGGGCAGTACATCTAGAGGTAACACCCGATATGACTGCTCAAACATTTATTCAAGCTTTCCGCAGATTCGCAGCACGCCGATCATGCCCTAAGCTGATGATTTCAGATAACGGAGCAAACTTGGTAGCTGGAGAAGCATGTCTACGGGAAATCTGTTCCCATCCTGCAGTTACTTCCACACTGGAACAGCGTCATTGCAGATGGAAATTTATCCCTCCGAGAGCCCCATGGCACGGAGGATTTTATGAACGGTTAATAGGAACTGTAAAAAGATCCTTGAGAAAATCTCTACACCGTCAGAAAATCAATCTTCAAGAACTCCAGACAGTAATCACGGAAATAGAATCAAGGGTGAATAACCGGCCGTTGACTTACTTGTCTGAGGATCCTACTCAACATGAGCCATTAAGTCCTGCCCACCTAATGTATGGAAGACTTCTGACTCCAGTACCATCTCTAGTGGATGATGAGATCAGAGATCCCTCATATGTGGGTCAGAGCGAGTTGGTTCAGGGGTATAAGCATCTGTCTAGCATAATCCAAAAATGGAATGATGTTTGGACAAAAGAATATCTTACATCTCTACGAGAACATCACTATGGGGCCAATGTCCCACATAATATAGCTAATCTCCAACCTGGCGATATTGTCTTGGTAGACAGTGATGGCCCTAGGGCTGACTGGCCATTAGGTAAAGTTGTCTCAGTCCATCCAGATAGTCAGGGGATTTTGAGAATAGTCAAAATCCTGTCTAAAGGAACAACTTCCCTGAAGACATTGGACAAACTCATCCACATGGAATCAGTGAGCCAGCTGCAGTTAGATCCTGAGAGACCTCAAGACACTCTAACTCCACAAGACCCACAGACTCCTAACAGACACAATCGTCCACAACGGACAGCAGCACAAAAGTGCAAGCAAAATTTGCACTTGCATTATCAATCCAATGGAGAGTAAATAAATACATATGGTTACTATTGTCCTAAGTATTGGACTCTGTGCCAGTTCTCTCCCTCTGGAAGATGTGGGAAATTTTTACCCACCATATCTAATAATCATCTAAGAAATGTATAATTTCTATATCATATCTAAATCATATCAAAATCATATCTAAATCATATCAAAATCATATCTAAATCGTATCAAAATCATATTAGAATCATTAAAGATTCATTATATAGCTTGATCCTGGATGACAATGGCACCATGAACACGTACGCAACAGGGGCCCTTTTGATGCCTACGTGACTTTGTACATGATCTCTCAAGGATCCAGAAGCTTCTAGAAGGACTTCTTAATTAAAAAACTATTGGAACATTGATTCAACATCCGGTAGGATTAAAAATCGAATCCTTAATAAGATTCAGTGGTACTTTCAAATACTACTTATAATCTTTAAATCTTATATCTAATTATATTATAATCACATCTTATCTTAATCATAAGTCTAGACTGTAAAAATAATCAATCAATATTCATAGAAGGCTACCGTGCTCAGAGAGCATGGCAGGGCGATGGGGGGAGTGAAGCGCCCACCAACAAAGCCCAGCGGCACTCCGCGTTTGTTTACAATTGAGTGAACAAGTGACTGATCCTTAGCGAACATTACCAGCTCAAGGACACCTTATCTAATATTTTTATCGCCAGTGAATACTCTCTAGAACTGGGGGAGTACCTGGACAATATCTACAAGGAAAATCCGTGAACATTCACATAAAATAGAGTGTATAGTGGAGATCAGTGACACGGTTTCCTCCACCTTCATTCATAAACTTTTATCTCGAATCATTCTTCTGCAACTGCAGGATAATCACGTAGCAACGCTACCAGATCATCATACAGCAACGCTGTAGCAAAATATCGTGCCTAAACTCGACAAGAGAGTTAATCAGTCTGGCAAACTTGTCAGACAGGCACCCCGACTGGCAGAGAAGTATATTGAAGGTTATTTGGTATATGATTGGCCAATTGTATGCTTGTGTAGCTTTAATATCCTATAAATCTGTCTGTTGGTTAAAAAGCGAGGCTAAGCCTCACATATCAGTAAGTTTATTAAAATTGTAGTGTAGCTGTGAATCTTATCCAAGCACTGAACCTCATGGGTGTCCATTGTGTCAGAAAATAATTCAGCCTCAATAAGTAAAAACCTCACAAGTGTCCATAGTTTTGGAAAAGATTCAGTCAAGCTAACTGTATCATATAAAGTGAATATGTCTGCATATATATTTGAATATATAAATTAAGTTATCAATTGCTTGCTTAGTTATTTATAAGTTATCATATAAGTTCATTTAATTGAATATAATTTCTAGTACTAAGTTAATAGTATTAAGACTACATTTAAGGTCATTTATTATACTTTTACAATTTAATTTGTTGTTTATAGTATAAGAATCTATTGGCTGTTAAGTTATGGTACTAGGTTAGACTATGTACGTTTAAATCCCTGATTTAAACAGAGCCAGTGTTCAGTCAGATAACTGAATTTATTAAATCTTATCCTTGTATAAAATACAAGCTGATGTGAGATCCCTGTCTACAGGTGGATTGGAACTTCTATCAACTAAGTCATTCACCCCACCTGTCCCTTACAGCCCACAATCTGTCATTAGGAAAAGAGGATCTAGGATTTACAACCCTAGCTAGAGATTTTAATTGAATTAATTTGCAGACAGTAATTTTTTAATTTAGTTCAGTACAAGTCCCTGGTAGTCTCCTCTTATATCAATCCCAGCAGGTTTTTCCCACAGTACTGAACAATGTTCTTCAGTACTGAACAATGTTCTTCAGTACTGAACAATGTTCTTCAGTACTGGACAATGTTTTTCAGGTACTGGACAATGTTCTTCAGTACTGAACAATGTTCTTCAGTACTGGACAATGTTCTTCAGTACTGGACAATGTTCTTCAGTACTGGACAATGTTCTTCAGTACTGGACAATGTTCTTCAGGTACTGGACAATGTTCTTCAGTACTGGACAATGTTCTTCAGTACTGGACAATGTTCTTCAGTACTGGACAATGTTCTTCAGTACTGGACAATGTTCTTCAGTACTGGACAATGTTCTTCAGTACTGGACAATGTTCTTCAGTACTGGACAATGTTCTTCAGTACTGGACAATGTTCTTCAGTACTGGACAATGTTCTTCAATACTGGACAATGTTCTTCAGTACTGGACAATGTTCTTCAGTACTGGACAATGTTCTTCAGTACTGGACAATGTCCTTCAGTACTGGACAATGTTCTTCAGTACTGGACAATGTCCTTCAATACTGGACCTTGTTCTTCAGTACTGGACAATGTCCTTCAATACTGGACCTTGTTCTTCAGTACTGGACAATGCCTGTCGGTGCTGGAAATGTTCAGGACTGACGTAAGGTTGCTGGCTGGTCGGGTAAGCTATTGTGGTTGTCTTAATGACCGTCCAGAGTGTGACAAGCCACAGCACCACACTAATGGGCTGCTAATGGATGGCATGTAAGGGTTAGTTGGGGCAAGTATGGGGTAGTTAGGGTGATGGATTGGTTGATCAGGTTATGTAGACGTTCGTTAGGCCGTGTACGGGGTTATCTTGAGGTTATCTTGAGATGATTTCGGGATGATTTCGGGGCTTTTTTAGTATCCCCGCGGCCCGGTCCTCGACCAGGCCTCCACCCCCCAGGAAGCAGCCCGTGACACCTGACTAACTCCCAGGTACCTATTTTTACTGCTAGGTAGCAGGGGCATAGGGTGAAAGAAACTTTTGCCCATTGTTTCTCGCCGGCGCCTGAGATCGAACCCGGGACTACAGGCTCACAAGTCCAGTGTGCTGTCCGCTCGGCCGACCGGCTCCCGACCGGGGTAGTTAGGCCTTGTATGTATATAAGATGGAAGGTGATGAAAGTGGGAAGTCTGACTGTGAGATAAATCCGCGAGGATCTTTTTCGCCAAAAATCAATTCATAAATGTTCGCAATAAGGCAAATACCCGCCAAACACACACCGAAACTACGACGTTGGTACAACGTTCGAACAAGTTTTAACACTTCCTAACCAGTTTTAACAACCAATATAGCAAGTTGCAACAACGTTCTAATAGGTCATAAACACGTTAAGCCAACATGTAAACACTTTATTACAAGTTGTAACAAGCGGAAAATAGAGACAGTTTCGGTTTGTGTTTCCAGGGTAGGACATTGGGATTTATATATTGAAGCTTTAGCAATAAAATATCTGGTGTTATTCTTCATCTTCGTGTTATTCTTCTGCTATATCTTGCTCGTGTTAGGCCCCGTTTCCCCATTTAGATTATTCGTTCAGTTTTGTGTCGCTGTACTATAGAATGGACATGAATATACTCGAACATGTCCCGCGTTAAGATGACAAAATTAACCCAGCAGATTAGAAACCTTCCATATGAAGAGAGATTAACAAAGCTTAATTTACATTTTCTAGAAAAGTGAAGAGTTAGGGGTGACATGATTGATGTGTACAAGTGGATGGATGGGCATAACAAAGAAGATATATCAGAAGGTATGAAATATATCAACACATTACAGAACACAAAACTGTAATATCCCAGCTCCTTGTCCTCATATCCCAGCTCCTTGTCCTCATATTCCAGCTCCTTGTCCTCATATTCCAGCTCCTTGTTCTCATATTGCAGCTCCTTGTCTTCATATCCCAGCTCTTTGTACTCATATACCAGCTCCTTGTCCTCACATCCCAGCACCTTGTTCTCATATCCCAGCTCCTTGTCCTCACATCCCAGCACCTTGTCCTCATATCCCAGCTCCTTGTCCTCATGTCCCATGTCCTTGTCCTCATATCCCAGCTCCTTGTCCTCATATCACAGCTCCTTGTCCTCATGTCCCATGTCCTTGTCCTCATATCCCAGCTCCTTGTCCTCATATCACAGCTCCTTGTCCTCATGTCCCATCTCCTTGTCCTCATATTATAAGATAAATATTATTAGATAAATGTGAGACACTTACCCGTTTGGGTATTTCTCGCGACTCGTAACTGCACTGACATTAACTAATATTACCAGTCCTGAATCAAACTAGTAAGGTGTGTCCCTAACTTTCCAGTGTCCCTAACTTGCCAGTGTCCTAACTTGTGTCCCTTGTAACTTGTGACACCAGGCTAGTGTCCCTAACTTGCATTCCATGTAAGATGATGGAGAAGATTGTGCGGAAAAAAACTAGAAGAACATCTGGAGCGAAAGAACTTTGTAACACAACATCAACATGGGTTCAGAGATGGCAAATCATGCCTAACAGGTTTAATTGAATTCTACGACCAGGCAACTAAAATTAGGCAAGAGAGAGAGAGAGAGCTGGGCAGACTGCATATTTTTGGACTGCCAGAAAGCCTTTGGCACAGTACCACATAAGAGACTAGTGCACTAACTGGAGATGCAGGCAGGAGTGAAAGGGAAGGTACTCCACTGGATAAGGGAGTACCTAAGCAACAGGACACCGCGAGTCACTGTGAGGGGTGAAGTCTCGGAGTAACGGGGAGTCAGCAGTGGAGTCCCACAGGGATCAGTCCTTGGACCTATACTGTTTCTGATATACGTAAATGATCTCCCAGACGAATAGACTCGTTCATCTCAATGTTTGCTGCTGATGATGCAAAAATTATGAGGAGGATCAAGACAGACGAAGAGAGTATGAGGCTTCAAGATGACCTACACAAACTGAAGGAATGGTCCGACAAATTTCTACTGAAGTTCAACCTAAGTAAATGTAAGGTAATGAAACTAGGAGGAGGAAACAGGAGGCCAGACACAAGCTACCGAATAGATGACGTCCTTCACGAAACAGACAGAGAGAAAGATCTAGGAGTTGATATCACACCAAACCTGTCTCTTGAAGCCCACATCAAAAGAATAACATCAGCAGCCTGTGCGAGGCTGGCTAACATCAGAACTGCTTTCAGAAATATATCCTCATATCCCAGCTCCTCATATTCCATTCCTTACATTCCTTCTGAATGTAAGGAATCATGCAGAAGCTTTTATGCCACATATGTAAGGACAGTCCTGGAGTACGCGGCCATCTGCATGGAGCCCGTACCTTGTAAAGCACAGGA